>NW_004524787.1:2890472-2910712 GCF_000260255.1 Octodon degus
CTTGCGGCCCTCCTTTTTCTCTAATTTTGGTTTGCAAACTTAGGTTGTTAACCCTCCAGAAGAGAAGCTTATTGTTATTACCGTACAACCTAGGCTGTTAAGCTTAACCTCACTATCTGTCTGAATATCAAACATCTTGAGCATAACATGGAAGAGGTATTTTTCAACAAGTGTTGATATGTTGAACTTTAAGTCCCTACAGAATATGATGAAAATCATTTAAAAATTAGAATATATTTTAAAAATAGGCATAAAAATTATAGAATCCTTATGTTTCCACTTAAGTCCAAAAATCTAACCATATACAACCTTGAACCAGGACACTCCCACAACATTCCTTTTCCTGTCTCCTGCCTTCATTTACCACCCCCTTCTTTTTGAACAATCATCTATTCGAGAGACAGCATGGTAGTGACTGGCATGTCATGACAAGCTGCCTGTATTCAGAAGACCAGAATGACAGGCACTGCAAGCCTGAACCAGCTTTTTGATTTCTTGATTCTTTGAGCTGTTTTCTTCTTCTCAGTTGAAATAATATCTGCTCTAATCTTTATGATTTGGGTTTGGTTTGCTTTTCCTTTCCTAGACGTTGAAGGTGCATGATTAGGGTGTTTATTTCTTTCCATTCTGTTTTCCTAATGTGTGGTTTCACAGCTATGACTTTCCCCTTGAGAACTGCTTTCATTGCATCCCATGAATTCCGATAACTTGTGCTTGAAATTTCATTGAATTTTAGATACTGATCCATTTCTTGTTTAATTTCTTCTGTGAACCATTTGTTCCTGAGTATTGTGTTCTTTGATTTCCATGTATTTATGGGGTTTTTCTGGTTTGTTTTGTCGTTTATTTCCAGTTTCATTGTACTGTGGTCAGATAATGTGCATGAGATAATTTTTGTTTTCTTGCATATACTAAAGCATGACCTATGAACTTGTATGTGATCTGTGTTAGAAAATGTCCCATGTGCAGCTGAAAAAAATGTGTTCAGCTATGGTTGGATGGGACACTCTCTATATGCCCACTAAGTCCATTTTTTCCAAGCCCTTGTTCAGTTCTGCTACTTCTTTGCTAATTTTTTCTGTGCTTCACCTATCTTTTTGGGAGAAGGTAGTGTTAAGGTCTCCTGTTAAGACTGAGGTATTGGATATTAGATTTTTCATGCCATTAATATTTGTCTTATATAGTTGTGTGCTCCCATGTTTGGTGTGTACATATTTATGAGTGTTACCTCTTCCCCTTGAATTTTTCCCCTAACCAATATATAGTTTCCCTCTTCGTTTCTTTTGATCACTCTTGGTTTGAAGTTGAGACTGTCTGAGAATAGGGTTGCTCCTCTTGCTTTTTCTGAGGTGCTGGGGCATGTAGTATTGTTTTCCATTATTTGACTTTCAGCCTATGAATTTCTTTAAGAGTTAAGTATGTTTCTTCTATACAGCCCTTTGTTGGATTTTGTTTCCTAATGCACGGTGCCAGTTTGTTTCTTTTAATTGGTGAATTGAGTTCACTTACATTGATGGTTTTAATTGAAATGTATTGCCTTATGATTGACATGTTGTTTACCTGCTGTTGTTTAGCCCTTTTTCTCTCTTTTTTCTTTTTTGTGGAACCAGGGATTGAACTCAGGCCGTTATGCTTGCCAAGCAAGCACTTATTCTACTGAGCCATCTCCCCAGCCCCTTAGCCCTTTTTCTCTTGTGTTCAATTATTTGCCATATTTATAAGGTTCCTTCTGTACTCATTCCTTGAGTTCTGATCATTTTGGTCCCTCTCTAGAACATCTTTTAGTAGTGTTTGTAGGATTGGCTTTGTCATCATGAAATTCTTTAGTTGTTCTTTGTCATGAAGTATTTCACTTCTCCATCAAACTTGAAAGAGAGTTTTGCAGGGTATAGTAGTCTGGGCTGGAATTTGTGTTCATAGAGGACCTGAAGTACTCTGCTCCATGCTGTTCTTGCCTTCATGGTTGTGAAGAGAAGTCGGCTGTAATTCTGATGGGTTTTCCTTTAAATGTGATCTGTTTCATTTGTCCAGCGGCTTTCAGCATAATGTTCTTTTGCTGGATTTCTGGATCTTGTCCATTATATGTCTAAGTGTGTTTCTATTTGTTTTGAATTTATTTGGAGTTCTGTATGTTTAGGTTACCTGAATATCAGATTGTTTATTCATATTTGGGAAGTTTTCTGCTATTACTTTTGCCCATATTTTTATATCGTTTGCATTGACTCCTTCTTTCTCATTCATGCCTATTTGTCTCACATTGTTCATCTTTGCATCATCTTGCAGGTTATGTATTATTTTTTTCCTGCATCCTACTTGTTTTTATTAAATACTTTCTTACCTTTTCACTAGCTGCGATGGTGTCTTCAGTATCTGAAACTCTATTTTCCCTTTCCCACAAACCGTTTTGCAAGCTTGTGATTGAGATTTGAATTTCCTCTATATCTCTTTGATTCTGCTTTATGTGATCTGTTTCTTCCCTGTATTGCTCATTCAAGGAATCCATCGTTTTTCTAATCTTGTCTATTTTTATGAGTTTTTTTTCTTGAGAAGCAGTTATTAATTCCTTTATTTCAGAGATTATTTCTGATCTGATTTCCTCTATATGTTTCTGCATCTGATTTTTTACTTCACACGTATTAATTCAGAGGTTTCTTTTTTATCTCATATGTTGTTTCTGAACTGAGTTCCAATATACCTTTCTGCAGTTGTTTCTTTCCTTCAGATGCTATTGATTCAGACATTTCATCTGTGTGATTCCCAATTTCTTCTGTGCTTGTGTCCTCTGCATTTGTTCTGGGAGGGCTCAGGCCCTGAGATTGCATTTTACTCCTTCTCTTTTTCATTTTGTATAGCACAGTCCTCTGACCTCTGGTGTAGAGCTTTTGTGCAGCTATAACCTTAGCACCTACTGAAATTTGGGTGCAGATCTGTTAAGTTTGAGTTCATCCAGTTGTGCGTGACTTGGGTCTAGCTTTTGTGCTAAGCTCCTTCCTGCTGCAGTGCTTGGAATTGAATGTGTTGTGCCTCTCTGGCATGATGTTCTGCTCCTGGATTAGTTGGGTAATTCTGGCTCCTAGTCTCTCTGCAGGGACTTCAGCTTACCCCAGGCTTGTATGCCAGGCCTAGTCTGGGTCTGAAGGGGTCCAGGGAGTTCAGGGGAATGCTACAGCTCTCCCACACACTCGCCAGTCCTTGGCTTAGGCTGAGTCTGGGTGGTCCTGAGAGTGCAACAAAAGTTCTCACTTACTTGTGGATGCGGCTGGGGGGGCCTCCGGAGGGGTGTAGGTGTCTGAGACCTGGAAGTGGTTCTCACTCACACGGTGTGCCTGGGCTTGGTCTGGCGAAGTCCAGCGGGTGCAGGAGAGCTGCAAGCTCCCCCACACGTTCGCTGGTCCTGGGCTTGGGTTGGGCAAGGGGGTGGTCTCGAGAGTGCCACAGAAGTTCTCACTCCCTTGGCATGCTTGGGAGGGTTCTGGAGGGGTGGAGGAGTCCTGAGAGCGGGGCGGGGTGTCTCACTTTTGTGGCATGCCTGGGGTTGGTCTGGACAGAGCCAGCAGGCGCAGGGGAGCCAGAAACTGTCCCACATACTCTCCGGGTCTGGGCTTGTCCTGGGTCTGGGGGGTCCCGAGAGCGGGGCAGTAGTTCTCACACGGCAGACTTGGGGCAAGCTACAGAGGGGTGGAGGGGTCCAGCAAGCAAGGCGGAGGGTCTCATTCCCGCACGCACCTGGGCTTTGTCCAGAGAGTTCCAGGGGGCACAGGGTAGCGCTTGTAATTTTTATTTTGCAGAACTTTTATTTTCTTTGCGAGATTAATTCCTAAGTATTTCAGTTTATTTGGATGCTATTGTGAACAATATTGTTCGTCTAATTTGTCAGTGAATTTGTTATCTGTGTAGAAGAATGTTACTGATTTTTTTGTATTGTCTTTGTATCATGCTATGTTACTGAATGTTTGTTATTGATTCTAGCAGCTTTAAGGTGGAATTTTTCAGGTTCTTCCTAGTAGAGTATCATCATCTGCAATAATGATAATTTAAGTTCTTTACATATTGTTATGCCTTTTATTTCTCTCTCTTTTCTACCTAATGATTCCATAACTATGATGAATAGGTGTAGAGCTGGAAGACATCCTTCTTTTATACCTATATTGTGAGTAAAAGCCTTAGGTTTTTCCCCATTTAGAAGAGTTTTGCTTATTGGTTTGTCATAGATGGCCTTTATCAGAGAGAGATATAGGCTAAGTATTCTAATTTTTTTATTTTTTTATTTTTTTTGTGGAACCGGGGGTTGAACTCAGGCCCTTGTGCTTTCTGTCAGGCTTTGATTATGAATGACTGTTGCACTTTGTTAATAACATTTTATGCAACTTTTGAAATGATCATGTGGTTTTTGGATTTGGCTCTATTGAAATAGCATATTACATTTATAGATTTGGGTATGTTGTACCATCCTTGCATCCCTGGGATGAATCCTACCAGGTCATGGTTTATAATCTTCTTCATAATTTGTTGTATTCTATTTGCTAGTATTTTTTGAGGAACTTATGCTTCTATGTTCATGAAACAGATTGGTGTGTAATTCTCTCTTTTGTTAAATATTTCTCTGGTTTCACTCTCAGTATAATACTTGCCTCCCTGGAATAATTTTGGGAGTATTGCCTCATTTTCAATTTCGTTGAATATTTTGAAGAGTATTTGGATTAATTCTTTTTTTAATTTCTTGTAGAATTCAGATGTGAATCCATCAGGACCTGGACTTTTCTTTGTTGGTAAGTTTTTTATTACATTTTCAATTTCTTTGACTGATATTTGTTTATTCAAAGTTTGTATACCTTCCTGATTCAGTTTTCATAATTTGTACTCACGTATGAATCTTTCCATTTTTTCTGTGTCTTTGATTCTGTGAGAGTAAAGATTTTAAAAATAGCAGTTGATGATCTGAATTTCCATAGAATCTGTAGTAATTTTGCCCTTTTCATTCCTTATTGCTTTTTTTCACCTGAGATTATTTATGGTCTTTCTTCCTCTATCGCCCCATGGATTCATTTCTTTTCTTTGTTAGCTATTATTTCAGAAATTGATGAACTGCACATCTGAGATTGGATTTTGTTTCTGCATCTTATAAATTCCTATTTTAAGAATTTGAAATTTTAATTTCCATGTTAACCCTTTTAGGTTTTATTAATAGGTACCTATATGAATGGTATCTATTCCTCTCTTGGAAATGCTTCTTCATGATGTCTTTTGTGTGGAGGAGGTTCTTGCTTTGTGTCTGTCCCAAGATCCTACTTTCTCAATGAATTAACGTGAGATGTTGCTATCTGTTTTCCTCAGTCCTCAATCTTTTGTTGCTAGACTCTGGAGAGGTTATTACCCAACAGTTTCCCCATATTGTTATGGAAATAAGAACAACTACTTTCAAGAGACATGCAATCTAAAGTAGTATAACTAGTAATAACAATAGTATAAATCAGTTAGAAACTGAGAAATTGTAATAACTGTTCATTTGGGTTACTTTTCTTTTTTTAAAGAGTACAAAATTGTATTTGAAGAGAAAAATTACAGGTGATGTTGAATTTCCCTTAACAAAATAATATGAATTTCACAGTTTCATTTGTAATGCATAGTGCTGTCTTCCAACTAGTTGTTAATATTACCAGATATATGCATGTAAAATTGAAGGAAATATATAATATGAAATTAATTAATAGAAAAAGGACAAACAATTGAAAACAGGAGATGAAACAAATTAAGCACTAGTTGCTCCTTTCTGTTAACCAGCAGAAATCCACTATACAGTTGTCCAATCCATCCAATCCATCCTACTTACATACATAGATATATCTGTTTCACTCACTACATCTCCTGTCCTCTCAACTCAGTAACTCCTTCCTTTTAAACAGGTTTATTCACTTTTCCAATAATCTATTGTACCCTTCAGATTTTATTTCATCTTGAGGTTCTCACACTAAGGTGACAATATGATATTTGCACATGCAGATCTGATTTTTTAACTTAAGAGTATTGTCTCTAGTTGCATCCATTTACCAGTAAAAGCCTCAAACTTATTCTGTTTTATAGCTGAATAATACTATATTGTGTAAAAATATCACATATTCTTTATCCATTCCTCTTGATGGACATTTGAGTTTCTAAGATTTATTTATTTTGTATTCATTTTGACAAAAAAATAAAGTAGCAATGAAATAGGTTCGAAACAGTTTAGGAGGACAGTTACAATAACTAATATATTGGATATTATTCTGTTCATACTGGTTATTCAGATGACAAGATGCAGAAATGATGTCTTGTCTAAACAATATTAGTACAAATCTTTCTTCTCATTGAACAAAGAGAAATATCTGTATATCTATCCTAACTATTTTGTGTGTATATATGTATTGTTTTCACCACAAAATGTTCATTTATTTATAGCCCCTTATTTTGTTTAGTTTTGTCAGAGATGGGTGTTGCATTGCTGTTAGAGGGGCTGTATTAGGAGAAGTCTTTAAAGGACTTTTTCATACTTGATGACACTCCAAATATTATAGATATTTGAATTCACCAATATAACCCAATATAGTCCAACAGTCCATAATAGCAGAACTGGTAATGGTCAGAAGTTGATGACTTAAGTCTTTTACAGACCAGCATATCAATATGGCATTACTTTTTATACCTCATGGCTATACTTTTCTGTTGGATGGGTAGGACCAAGTTAAAGCAAGACCTATATAAGTAAAAATGTAGATTTTGTATCTGACATTGTCAGTCAAATGCCCTCAGGATATACTCTGAAACTATGTACAGCACCTTGTAGATCTTTCTTCAGTGTCAGTCATCTGGATGTGTCACAGCCATTGCATGACCAATTTGCCCTTTGTGAAAGCCTGAGAAACATTTTCTCTCTCTAGGCAACTCTCTTTAGGCACTTTATACATTGTCCATCTCTTTCCTCTGTGGCCCCATAACATCCTTGATCAAAACATTTGGGACACCACTGAATTACAGGATGTCACCACACAGGTTCTCTTATGCCCTGAATCCTCACTGACCTTGAAGGAGTAGGGCAAAAATGTTGGCTATCCTTGTAGCCCCTGTATTTCTGTAATCTTTGGTCTGCAAACTTTAGTTGTTAAACACCCAGAAGAGAAGCTTAAAGATATTATTACCCTGTAACAGAAGCAGTTGGGCTTAACATCACTATCTGTCTGAATATGAAACACCTTCGACATAACATGGAACTGCTATTTTTCAACAACCATAGATACTCTAAACTTTAAGTACCTATATAATGTGAAAAAAATTGCACATATCATAGTGATATATGTGCCCCTATGTTTATAGCAGCACAATTTGTGATAGTCAAATCTTGTAAATAACCAAAATGCCCGTCATCTGAGGAATGCATGAAAAAAGTGTGGTGTTTTTATACAATGGACTATTACTCAGATATGGAAAAAAAACCCTCGAATCCATATATAAATGAATGCAACTTGAAGATATACTCATAAGCAAAATAAACCAGACTTACATGTGTAAATATCATATAGTCACCCTAGTATAAGTACTCAAAAGAAGAAATAAAAATTGAAAGGTATAACACAGTTAAATGAAAGTGAGAACTTAAGGATTAAACAACGAACAGTGAGCAAAGAGAAAATTCAGGAAATATGGCAGGGACAAAACCATGTATTTATACAAATAAGGTTAAGGCAATGATCCTAAGAATATCCATCAGATTTTTGAAAATAGCAGTTAATGGGTAGAATTCTCACCCTGACTAGCCCTATATGCTGATATCTGTGAACTAACCAACTACACTGATCATAGCAATGTGTAATACTAAAACCATGCTTGAAATACCTAGCATTCTTGTCTTCTATATGCATACTGCTTCTAATGTCATACCAATTATTGCTATACTCTCTTTAAAATGAATGTCTGGGGGCTGGGTAGATAGCAGAGTAGAATAAGTGCTGGCCTGGCAAGCCCAAGGGCCTGAGTTCAATCCCCTGTTCCGCCAAAATAATAAATAAATAAAGAGAATAATAAAAAATAAAATCAATTTTTGGAAAAAAGATAATAAAAGTAAACAAGAGAAAAGAAAAAAGTCAAAGGATTGACTTGCTAGAATACTGCATATGGGTTTTTTTTTCTTTTTAATTAATTAATTTATTTATTTTCAAAGTTTTATTGATAAACAGTAATGAGACAGTTTCAAATCTAATCGGAAGTACAGTTTCAACAAATAATACACTGCATATATTCTTCTCAGTGGTTAATTGCTGTACAAGAAGTGGACTTGTGATCCCATTTACAAACACCATTAGAACAAATCATTCTATTCATTAAGAGAATGCAACTATATATCTATCCTAACCACTTTGAATACACAGATACAAAATGGACATTCATCGGTATACCCCATTTTTTCTAAGTTCCATTATTGAATATTATAGGTGTGTAAACTCAGCAAAATATTCTAAAAGAGTCCAGTAGCCCATAATAGCATTGGGTCTTCTGTTTAACTGGTAATGTCAGAAATTATTGACCTGAGTCCCCCACAGCTCAACATAACAGCATGGCTTTATTTCCTATACTTCGTCTTCATACTTTTCTACTGGATGGTTAAGACCAAGGTAAAGCAGGACCTATGCAACAAGAGTTGTAGCTTTTTGGTCTGAGAAGCTCAATGAAATGCCCTCAGGATTTGTCCTGAGATCCTGTACCTCAGATTGTAGAACCTTTGTCAGTGCAGCCATGTGGATGAGTCACGGCCATTGCTTGGCCAATGTGCTCTCTGTGAAAGCCTGAGGGAGTGTCTTCTCCATGTGACTCTCCTTAGGCACACTCTACGTCATCGATCACTTTCCTCTTTGGCCCCATAATCTTCTTGATCAGAAAATTTGGGACACTACCGAGGTACATGACGTTACAGTACAAGTTCTCATTTCCTGAGTCTTAATTGACCTTAGAGAAAAAGGAGGGACACAAGGAAAGCCAACATTTTGGCCCTACATATGGTTTGATTTGTAAATTTCTGTATAAAAATGGGTTTCCAAGATTTAGCTATGATGCATTGTGCTCTTATGAACATGAATGCACATGTATTGCTGTGGTACGATGTGTTCAGTTCTTTTAAAAATACTCAGGACAGGAGTAGCTGGCTTGAATAGTCCCTTTCAACTTAAATTTTTAATGTATCTCTACACTGATTTCCACCCAGTTTTTACTGGTCTGGACATCTTCCAACAGTAGAGAATGGTTCCGTTACACTCACAGACCATCAGCATTTGTTATTGAATTACTTCTTGATGTTAGCCATTTTTCTGTGGTGAGATGGAATCTCAGTGTTTTTTAAATTGTATTTTTCAAACGACCAATAATGTTGAATATTTTTAACATGTTTTCTTGCTATTTGTGTGTTTTCATCTGAAAAGTGTATGTTGATCTCAACTGTTCATTTTTGGATTGAGTCTTTGGGTTTCAGGTCCTAATTATTTTAATTTTTTGCCATAATTGCATTGAGAAACAAATAGCAATGAGACAGTTTCAAACCAAATTGGGGGGACAGTTTCAGTAGTTAACACATTGCATACATTCTTCCTACTGGTTATTTGCTCTGCAAGACACAGACATGATATTCTATTTATGAACAGTATTAGAAAAAATCCCTTTATTCATTAAGAGAATGTAACTATATATCTATCCTAACCATTTTGAATACAAAGATCCAAAATGGACATTCATCTGTATCCCCTTTTTTTGCTTAGTTCTCTTATTTGATTATTATGGGTGTGTTAATTCAACAAAATATTTGAAAAGAGACCAGTAGTCCATAATAGTATTGGTCTTCCACTTCATTGGAATTGTCAGAAATTGTTGACTGGAGTCCCCTACAGCTCAACATAACAGCATGGCTTTACTTCTTACACTTCGTTTTTGTACTTTTCTGCTGGATGGTTAAGACCAAGATAAAGCCGGACCTATGCAACAAGAGTTGTAGTGTGTGGGTCTGATAAGGTCAGTCAAACACCCTCAGGATTTTTCCTTAGATCCTGTACCTCAGATTGTAGATCCTTTGTCAGTGTCAGCCGTGTGGATGAGTCACGGCCATTGCTTGGCCAATGTGCTCTCTGAGAAAGACTGAGGGAATGTTTTCTCTCTATGTGACTCTCCTTAGGCACACTCTACATCATCGATCATTTTCCTCTTGGGCCCCATAATCTCCTTGATCAGAAAATTTGGGCCACTACTGAGTTACATGACGTTACAGTACAAGTTCTCATATGTCCTGAGTCTTAATTGACCTTGGAATTCTAGGGCCAAAATGTTGGTTTTCCTTGAGGATATCCTTTTTCTCTGATTTTGGTCTGCAAACTTAGGTTATTAACCCTCCAAAACAGAAGCTTATTGTTATTACCATACAACCTAGGCTGTTAAGCTTAACTTCACTATCTGTCTGAATATCAAACATCTTAGGCATAATATGGAACAGGTATTTTTCAAAAGTATTGATATGTTGAACTTTAAGTCCCTACAGAATGTGATGAAAAAATTTAAAAATTAAAATATATTTTAAAAATAAGAATAAAGAATTATATAATTCTTATGTTTACACGTAAGTCCAAAAATCTAACCATATACAACCTTGAACCAGGACACTTGCAAAACATTCCTTTTCCTGTCTCCTGCCATGATTCACCACACCCTTCTTTTTGAACAGTCATCTACCTGAGAGACAGCACAACAGAAACTGACATGTCATTACAAGCATCCCATATTCAGAATACCAGAATGACAGGCACTTCAAGCATGAACCTACAAACACAAATTGCCATCATCAGTGCAGTTGCTGTGTTCACAGGTGTCAGTATATATAATTAGTCAGGGTGAGAATCTTTCCAATTAACTGCTAGACTCAAAAATCTTTTGGAGCTTCTCAGGATCATTGTGTTGCCCATCTTGTACATATAACTGTATGGCTTGTCACTGTCATGTTTCCTAGCTCTTCTCTTTTCACTTTCTTAATTAGTTAGTCCTCAAGTTCTTGATTTCCTTTTACTTGTGTTATACTTTTCTATTTGTATTTCCTTCTTTTCAGTTCTTATATTAGGGAAACTATACAACATTTACACATGTGTGTCTGTTTATTTCACTCATGAGTATATGCTTAAGTGGCATCCACTTCAATATAAAAGCTTTCAGTTTATCATTCTTTATAGCTGAGTAATATTCCATTGTATAAAAATACCACATCTTTTTCATCCATTCCTCAGGTGATGGGCATCTTGCTTGTTTTCAAGATTTGGCTATCACAAATTGTGCTGCTATAAACATAAGCACACATATATCACTATGATATGATGTTTTCAGATACTCTGGGCAAATTCCCAGTAGAGGAATAGCTGGTTTAAAGGGGATTTCCAAACCAACTTTTCTAAGGAGTCTTCATACTGATTTCCATAACGGTTGCACCAGTCTACACTCCCACCAGCAGTGGAGAAGGGTTCCTTTTTCCCCACAGCCTCTCCAACATTTGTTGTTGGGTGATTTCTTTATGATAGCCATTCTTTCTGGGGTGAGATGATATCTCAATGTGGTTTTAATTTGCATTTCACGAATGGCTAGCGATGTGGAGCATTTTTTCATGTATTTATTCGCTTCTTTAATTTCATCCTCTGAGAAGTAGGTGTTCATCTCACATGCCCATTTCTGGACTGGGTCTTCAAATTTTGGGGCCCTAATGTTTTTTTAGTTCTTTATAAATTCTAGAGAGCAGACCTTTGTCTGAGTACTTATTTGTCATGATATTTTCCAAATTTGTGGGTTGCCTTTTCACTTTGTTGGTAATTTGTTTTGACATGCAAAAACTTCTCAGTAAGAGCAGGTCCCAGTTGTTACTTATTTCAACTGTTTCCCATGCGATTTGATTTTTGTTCATGAACTCTGCCTACCTTTATGCCTTCCAGAGATCCTCCTACTTTCTCTTCCAGGAGATTTAGTGTCTCTGTTTAAATGTTTAGATCTTTAATCCATTTTGACTTTAGTTTAGTGCATGGTGATAGACCTGGGTCAAGTTTGAGTTTTTGTCACTTAGAGAGCCAGTTTTTCCAGCACCATTTGTGAAAGAGGCTATCTTTCTTCCATTGAGTATGTTTGGCCCCTTTGTCAAAGATAAGGTGGCTGAGTGTGTTCGTACAGGCTTCAGTGTCTTCTAATCTATTCCATTGATCCTCAGATCTATTTTGATGCCAGTACCATGCTGATTTTATCACAGCAACCTTGTAGTATAATTGCAAGTCCGGAATTGTAATGCGTCTTGCCTTGAGTTTATCACCCAGGATTGCCTTTGCTATTCAAGATCTTTTCTGATTCCAAATAAATTTTAGGAATAATTTTTCTAGCTCCGTGAGGTATGTTGGTGGTAGTTTGATAGGGATTGCATTAAATCTGTAGAGCAATTTTGCGAGTATGGCCATCTTCACAATGTTGGTTCTTCCTATCCAGAAGCATGGAATATCTTTCCATTTTCTGAAATCCTATGCAACCTCTTTTTGAAGGGTACTGTTGCTTTCCTTGAAACGATATTTGACTTCTTTTTTAGATTAATTGCAAGGTTTTTCGTTTTCCTTGGTGCTACTGTAAAAGGTATTGTTTCTATAATTTCCCTCTCAGTGTGTTTGTTATCTGTGTAGAGGAAAGCTATTGACTTTTGGGTATTGATTTTATAACCTGCTATGCTACTGAATTTCTGTATTAATTCTAGTAGCTTCTTGGTGCAATTTTTTGGGTCTTCCAAGTAAAGTATCATGTCATTTGCAAATAATGATAATTTCACTTCTTCTTTACCTATTCTTATTTCTTTTATTGTGTTCTCTTTTCTAATGGCTGTAGCTAATAATTCCAGAACTATATTGAATAAGAGTGGTGATAGAGGACATCCTTGTCTTGTACCAGATCTAAAAGTAAAAGATTTCCATTTTTCCCCATTTAGAATTATGTCAGCCATTGGGTTTTCATAAATGGCTTTTTCCAGACTGAAGCAGAGACCATCTATTCCAACTTTCTGTCGGACTTTGAACATGAATGAGTTTTCGACTTTTTCGAAAGCCTTTCCTGCGTCAATGGAGATACTCATGTGGTTTTTAGTTCTCTCTATTGATGCAAAGTATTTCTTTTCAGTATTGTTTTTACTATTCTCAGGGGAAATTTAAGAAAGATAGTGAATAAAACAGAGATAACTGAAATGTTATTTGAAGTGATGCTGGAGGAGAAAGTATGATCATGAAAAGTTTGGAAAGCCACAGAATAATGTAGAAAAAAAATAAAAGAAAAGAGGTGTAAGCAAGAGATTATATGAAATTGATCTCTAGTCTTTTGCATTGGATTAGATTTTTGGCTGGGGATTTCCCACATTGTTTTGAAAAGTGAAAAATACATCTTAAAAAAAAAAGGAAGGGCCAGCCAGATACCTCAGTGGATTAAAACTCCTGGTTAGGCAGGCACAGGGGCCATGGTTCTGTCCCCAGCTTGCCTGCCCCACCCCCAGGGTGCACTGAGATGGCAACTGAGACTGGTTCACTCCTGTAATCCCAGCGTATGGGAGGGTGAAAATAGGAGGATCACTATGAGTCCGATCTGTGTAGTAAGACCCCGTAGACCCTGCACTAAATTTTTTTTAAAAAAAATGAAAAACTAACATAATGAATAAATAGAAAGAACAAATAAAATGGGCACCACGCCCACCTTTTTGTACTCAGTTTTTCTTTGTCCCAAGTGCAAGGTTGGTTTACCTAAATTACCACCTGTTTTCTCATATCATTAATATTGCTTTGGATTTTTCCACATTGCTAGTCCCAAATGTACATTGTGTGCACCCTAGTTGGAATTGTACTGTGTGCCTGACATTCCCCTGGTTACCTAGCCCTAGTTATATTGGCAGGAGGAGCCACTCATTTGAATTCTTTCTAGGTTGGTGTTTGAGTCCTTCAATGTAGCACACAGGAGCAAGTTACCTGATTCTTGTCACCAGGCCCTTTGCCAGTTTTGGAATCTTACCTGGATTTTTGTGGAGCCTTATACTGTCTTCTACATGGTGTTACCTTCCTTCTTCTTACAACCTACAGGATGTAAATAATCCTTATGATTTGAAAATAGGTATTATAATAATATCCAAACTATACACCATGTCAAATCCTTGTGGATAGCCTTTGCATTGGGGTGTTATGTTGCATTGGTCACTTAAGAAATTAACTTTAATTGCTGTAGTTCTCCAAGCTATACTACAGAAATTAACCATGACTGTGGACAGTCTTAGATAAATTCTTTTATGTCTATACTATTACCAAGAACATTAAAACAGCAAACTGGTAATTTTGTTGTATTGCCACCATTTTTCCCATTCCACTCAACATGCTCTTTTAAAATGTATTTGATACAGGGTCTCACTATGCATCTTGGACTCATAGTGATCCTCCTGTTTTCAGCCTCCCTAGCACTGGCATTACAGTCATGTGCCACCACTCCCAGTCACGGTAGCTGGCTCAGTATGCCTGGGGGTGGGGCCGGTGCAACTTGTGTTGCCAGAGGTTGAACCCTGCTCCCTGAACTTGCCTAAGCAGGTGCTTAGTCCACTGAGATATCTTGCTGGCCCTGCTCAACATGTTTTTGATGCAACGTTCTATAAACCTTCTACATTAACTGTCCTCTGGACTCAGAAATTGCATTTGTAGTCTGTTCTGACTAGTTTGCATTGCTTTTTGCATAAATCATTCTATTAAATTGTTTAATATCATATCATCCAGCAAATATTTTCTAGTCTCTAATATTAATAGGTAGTATGTGTGATGCCTAATGAACAAAAGATGATCAACTGAAACTGTATTAATATCATTCACAAAAAAGAAAAATCCTGTTTTTTCTTACCTTGAACAAGAGGATGGACTGACACGATCTACATCCAGTAAAGTTTCTTGCTTCTAAAACACAAGGACTCACACTAGGTCTGATTTCCTTAATTTTATCAACAATCTTCCTAAGGAGTTTAATGACAGTTCCGCCCACCGTGATCTTATCAATTACGCCTTCCATTAATGCATAAGCACATTCTTTTTAGTAATTTTCTATCCTTTCCTTCACTCTACCTGTTAGATATTTATCCAGAAGCAATGCTGGCACATTGCATCTTTCTCTTCTACTGCAGTAATTTAAGAAAACCTTATGTATATTTGATATTTAAGACATGATGAAATGACTACTAAAGTGAAACAAATTCACAATTCATCATCTCTCATCTTTGTGGCAAGAGCAGCTAAAAGATGCACAATATGATATAATTTCATTAATTATAATCCTAGTGTTTTAAATTAATTCAATATCATATTCATCCTACGTGTAATCTGCTTTATATTTTTGTACTATAACTTCAGATTTTCTCCCTGTCTTCTGTTAATTACTATTTTACTATCTCTGTACCTTTATCCTTGTTTTCAATTCACTATATAAGTGAGAGTAAATAACAGAGTAGTGCCCACTCTTGTCATTTATAGTCTATATATTCCTGAAAGTATCAGCAAGATTAGACAATAAAAATAAAGCACAGCTAAATTAGAAGAGAGGGAATAAAAATACCTTATTTGTTGATAATGCTACATGAAGAAAATTATAGAAACTTCACAAGACACTGTTAAAATGAATAAGTGAATTAAGCAATGTTGCAAAATTCAAAGCCATTACATACATGAATACATTTTTTTATACAAATAAACTAGTTGAAAAAATCTAGGGGCTGAGGAGATGGTTCAGTAGAATAAGCGCTTGCTTGGCAAGCACAAGGGCCTGAGTTCAATCCCTGGATCCACAAAAAAAAATCTAGAAAACAATTCAATATATAGTATCAAAAGTAAAGGAAGAGTACATTCAGTGAAGTAAATGTTAGATTATTGCATGAAAAATTCATGAAATAATCTGAAGACTCAAATAAGCAAAAGACATTCCATGCTTTGGAGGTATTGTTAATATGCCCATATTACCTAAAATAATACAGAATTTAGCATGCTTACAACCAGAATTTCAGTCTCAATGACATTCTTCAATAGAAAAACAGTTCTATTGTTCCTGGATAAATAAGAAAAACCCAAGTAGCCATAACAATTTGGAGAAAGATAAGTTAAGTTGGAATCATCATCCTTTTTTCATTTAAAATTATATTAGTGTTTGTAGCTCTAGTTTGCTGTTAGATATACTCTCTTTTTCCTCTTCAACTCCTGCAACTATTATTAAGGTTGCTTAGGTTTCCCTAGGTCAGTGTTAATGAACCTATAGCATGTGTGCTGCACTGAACATGTGGATACTTCTCTGTCATCATGTGATCCAAGTTGCACCAATATCCCTTTAGCAATCCAGCATTACAGTTTGGCACTTGTAAGAAATAAGTGGGTTTGGGATCGAAGCTTTTATGCTCATTCTCTAAAAGGTTCACTATCACTGCCCTAGGCTCATTGGCACCAATTTTTCCTCCACACACTCTGCCACCATAAACTGCTTTCCTGGTGAAGCTCACACAGGATGACAAAAACGCAGGGGCCCCTAAGAAACTGGTACCTCTCCCAAAGGAGATACAAGAAGTTAGTAATGATAAGGACATGCCAGAAAATGAAGATGACAGCAGTGTAGAGGAAGTTGTCATCCATTACAGAAAAATCCAGAAGGCTATCATGACTCCAGCAAAAAAAAAGCCATGGTTTCTCCAACCAAAAACATTGTAGTTGCTGCTGCTGTTATCCAAGGCAAAAAGGTGGCAGCAAGCACAACAGCTAGAGGTACAGTAGATACTGTGAATGATAAAGAGATTGTTTAAAGTGATGGAATGACTGGGGTGAGGGAAAGGAAGAGAGAGAGTGAGAGAGAGAGAGAGAGAGAGAGAGAGAGAGAGAGAGAGAGAGACAGAGACAGAGAGACAGAGACAGAGACAGAGAGAGAATAGCTTGGATAATTACACTGCTGATTTCTGCGGATCTATTGAAAGGAGAAGTTAATGCTCAATACATTTTTTCTTTCCTTTTTGTATTTTAATACTTTTTTGCCCAATTTTGGATGCTTGTATCTGGTAATATGAATAACTAATTTGAAGACAACAATATGCAATATAACAACCACTGTTGAGTTCCTATTATTTTGTTTAGTAAAAAGCTCTGTTGTTTCTAATGTATTTTTACTATTTTTATTCTCTTTTAAAATAAAAGAAAAATTAAAGCATTTTTTTAAAAAAGTTACATCCACAGCTACACCCAAGGCAAGTGTACCTGGCAAGAATGAAGCTATACTGGGTAAAGCTGTAATAACAGTTTCTGACTAAAAAGGAGCTGCTGCCCCTGCATAGGGGCAAGAAAACAGTGAAAACTTCCAAGAAGGAAGACAGCAATGATGAGGAAGATGATGATGACAGCGAGGAGGAAGTTGATGAGGAAGATCATTAAAAAGATGAAGAAGAGGCACTTGAACCAAAAGTGATGAAAGAAGCAGCTGCTACTTCTGCCTCAGAGGATGAGGATGTGAAGGAAGAGCATAATGAGGAAGAGGATATAACACGGAGGAAAACAGCTCTGAAGAAGAAGCTATAGAAACCACACTAACTAAAGGAAATAAAACTCCTACAAAAGCCATGGTGTAAACACTGAAAAATTTGGCTAAGGAGGATGAAGATCATAAGAATGAAGATGAGGAATATGATGACAATAAAGACGATGAAGGCAAAGAGGAAGAGGGAAAAAAAGGAGTAAGAGTCTGTCAAGGTAGCACCTGGAAAATGCACGAATATAATAACAATATAGAAAGCAGCTCCTGAAGCCAAGAATCAGAAAGTGAAATACAGAGAACCAGCTACAGCTTTCCATCACTTTGGTGCAAATGTGAGTCATAGGTGCCAGGGAGATGGTTCAGTGCAATAAGCACTTCCCCAGCAAGCACAAGGGCCTGAGTTCAATCCCTAGTTCTGCAAAAAAAATGTGAATCATAGCAAATCTGCTCTTTAATAAAGGGGCTGAGGAGATGGTTCAGTAGATAGGTGCCAGGGAGATGGTTCAGTGCAATAAGCACTTCCCCAGCAAGCACAAGGGCCTGAGTTCAATCCCTAGTTCTGCAAAAAAAATGTGAATCATAGCAAATCTGCTCTTTAATAAAAATTGATATCAATGAAGATTTTACTAAAAATGATCTCACTTTTGTGGATGTCAGAACTTATACAAATGGAAAGTTTGGCTATGTGGCTTTTGAGTTTGCTTAAGAACTGGAAAACATCTTAAATTCACTTGTTTAAAGATCTTTAAAACAAAATTGAACTAGAAAAGCCTAAAAGAAAGACAGTCAAAATGACTGAGATTGAAGAACACTCTGCCAAAAACCTACCTTAAAATGTAAATCAAGATGAATTAAAAGAAGTGTTTGAAGACCCCATACAAATCATACTAGTTACCAAGGATCGGAAGAATAGAGGAATTGCTTGAATTGAATCTAAGACAGGAACTGGGGCAAAGAGAGTGTTTGAAGTACAGCTGGGAGCAGAGATCACTGTTCTGTTTCCATCTACTACGCTGGAAAGAATTGTCAAAACCAAAACTACACAGGTGAAAAGAATAGCACATCAGTGGTAAATCAAAAAATCTTATTTTAATCAACTTCTCCTGCAATGCAATGGAAGGCACACTATAGGCAGTATTTGAGAAGGGAACTTCACCAAAATGGTAAATCTAAAGAGTGCACATTTATAAAATTTACTTCATTTGAAGATGTTAAAGAAGCTTTTAACCTTATGATAAAGGGAAAAATGATGGTAGAGTGATCACATGCGCTTCAGAACAGAGGGTCACCTAACTTAAGAAGCTAGACACTGAAAAATTTATTGTCAAGAGTGTTTGAGGAAATCAAAATATCTCTTTCACTGGAAATCATTTGATGACTGTTCAAGCAAGTATAGTTAGGGACTGGGAAACTGGGTCCTCAAAAAGTTTTCATTGGCAATGTTAGAAATTGTTGACCTGAGTCCCCTACAGGTCAACAATTTCTGACATTGCCAGTGAAAAGGAAGACTCAATACTATTATGGACTACTGGACTCTCAGAATATTTCGCTGAGTTAACACAACTATAATATTCAAATAATGGCACTAAGCTAAAAAATGGGATACAGATGAATGTCCATTTTGTATCTTTGTATTCAAAATGGTTAGGAGAGATTTACAGTTACATTCTCTTAATGAAAGGGATTTCTTCTAATTGTGTTAGTAAATAGGATATCATGTTCGCATCTTGTACAGCAATTAACACTACGAAGAATGTATGCAATGTGTTAATTATTGAAACTGTCCTACCAATTTGGATTGAAACTGTCTCATTGCTATTTGTTTCTCAATAAAATTATGGGGGAAAAAATAAAATAAAATAAAGTCTAAACCAAAAAAAAAAGAAAGAAAAAGAAAAGACTTTCATTTTGTAGACTTGCCGAGTGAGGAAGATGTCCATGCCATGAAGCCCAATAAGCAGGCCACTGAAGATGGTGAAATTGACAAAAACAAATTCACTCTGGACTGGGCCAAACATAAGGGTGAAGTACACTGAGCTGGATTTGACAGAAGAGGCAGAGATGCTTTGGAGAGTGAGGAGGCATCCAAGGCAGCAGAGGAAAAGGAGAACACAAGTCCTAAGGAGAAAAAAGATGAAGTTAAAGTAGTTCTTTCTGTCCCTGTCTTTTATCTCTTTCATTAGAAAGAAATGAATTTAGACTTTTGCTCTGTTACTTGTTTAATGTCAGAGCCTCCTGAGGACATTGAAGTATAAGTGTTTGTCCTGTGGTCTACTTGGAAAGCACAAAGATGCTATTTCATGGAAGATTCTACACTGTTGTTTTTGACTTGATATTCATAACGACTGGTGGCATTAACCCTTATGTATAACTTGTTTATTTATACTGCCTAATCCCATGTACAAAAACATTTTCTTACCAAAAATTATATTACAAAACTACAGCCATTTAGGGTGTAGTAGTAGAGGTATAAACACAGAAACCGAGTAATGAATCAGAACACAGAGAAGAGAAAAAAAAATCTAGGTATGTATGGAGAACTGATTATTAACTTGTACATTAAAAAACACAAAACAGGGGGCTGGAGAGATGGCTCAGTGGTCTAAAGCACCTACTTGGAACAAGCTTGGCAAGGCATCAGGGACCGCGGTTCAATC
>NW_004524787.1:2910812-2924958 GCF_000260255.1 Octodon degus
TCTCTCTCTCTCTCTCTCTCTCTCTCTCTCAAATAAATAAAAAAAAAACACAAAACAGTATTCATGAATGAGGTCTTAACATTAAAAAAAAAGTATGTGAAACATCTTAACAGATGGTACCCAAAGCAGTCAACTTTTCATAGATGTTTTATAATTTTGTGTTTTACCCAAAGTTAAACATAAAAGTTGCTGATACATTTAGTGTCAATTTTTGCTTTTATTGTGAGAAGTGACCCCAAATCCATTTTCTGGCATTTAAATATCAAACTGTTTCACTATCATTTGATGAAAAGGTGATTGTTTCTACATTACACTGTCATCATACATTTATGGAAAGTTACATGTCTATATGGTTATGGACTTATTCTATTGTGTACCATTGATTAATTTTTATCATTTACATTTCATATAATTATATCTGTGTCAGAACATGTGTTTTCAGTTCTTTCAAATTTGTATGTAGGAATTGGTGGCATTGCTTAGGCATGTTGTAACTTTATGTATAATTTGTGAGGTTCAGCCAAAATATTTTCCATAAAAACTGACCTATTTTACATCCCCAACAGGTGTGCATGATGCTTATAATTTCTCCATATTTAACCAATACCCTTTTATTACTTTTATTATATTTGTTGTTACAACAATTCTGGTGTATGTGAAGTGGCAACTCATTTTTGTGTTATACATTGACTTTTAACTTATGTAACATATCTAATCTGTATAAATTCAGTGGTATTTATTTCATTATGATTGATGAACTAGGTGGCATAACCCCTACCTAGTTCTAAAAGTTTATGTAACTCTGAAAGTGAACTCTATACCAATTAAGTGGTTCTTCCTCATTGCTGTAACTTCCCAGTCCATAACAACCACCTATCTGCATTCCTCATCTATGGGTTTGCCTAAATTTCATATAAACATAGCCATAGACTCTGTGATGTTTTTGTATGTGACTAACATAATTCTGTAGAATATTTGCTAGATTCACCTACATTGTATCACATAACAATTTTCACTTGTTTAATGGCTGAATAATATTCCCTCATATATATGTACCATAAGTTATTCATCCATTCATCTACTGATAAACTTTTTTTCATCTTTTTGTAATTACTATGGTGAGAATGATTGCTGAAATACAAATCATTACTGCATCTGGTTGTGTAACTATGAGTTGAATTGATGTTTCACATGTGAATTTTGTGTTTATGTTTTAGTGGAACCACTAATTTGGTTTCCAAAGCTCCACCACTTTATACTTCCACCAACAATATATGAGGGATCCAAAGTCTACACATCATCTCTAAGCTTGTAATTTTATCTCTTTAACTATTTATACTTCCTAATGGCTGAGAGGCAACGTCATATTTGGTTGAAATATGCATTTATCTAATAGATTAATGACTCTCATCTTCTCATCACATGATTTTTGAATACATAAATATCTTCTGTAAAGAAATTTGTGCTCAAAAATTTTAAACATTTGTTAATGTTACTTTCTGCTTCATTTTGCAGTGTGATTTTTAAATATATGCTCAGAATATAAGAACCTTTAATATGTATGACTCTATTTTTTCTCATTTCATTTTTTTGATTCTGTCTTTTGAATCACAAAATTTTTAAAGTTTGATACAGTCCAATATATGTTTTCTGTTACCTGTACATTTTAGTGTCGTATCTAAGAAAGCATTTTGCAATCCAAAGCTACAAGGTTCAAAGTATCTCTTTTATTGCTTTATTTTATTTTTTCATGTTTAACGTGTTGTCTTTCATTTGATTTATGTTTGGATATAGTTTGATATAGGGGTTCATATTTATTATTTTGCATGTGGATATAGTTTTCTTAGAACAGTTTCTATAAAGATTTTTTTTTAAATTTCATTGTAGTTTTAGGAATCGTCTGTGTTCTTTTTCTATGGTGCCAGTTTAAGTATTTTTATTGAAGACATTACATTTCCACTTACAGTACAGCTCTTAAAGTGCAATGCTATCTTTCCCTGTGTACATGTTCCATTATTCAAGTATTGAGAATGCTCAGTAGTTTACTATAGCAGCTCAACTTTAATAACTGCCACAGAATTTGCTACAAATTTAGGTCCTTCAATTTTATTGGTTGTGGAAGAATGCTATTCTTCTCTGTTCTTGTTGGGCATTTGTATATCTTCAGAGAAATGTCTATTAAATAACTTTGCCTGATTTTCTTCATTTCTGTTCTTTATGGGAAAAACCTAAAACAAAATATAACAATAGAGTAGGAGAATAACAATAGGCAACACACTGCATACTGTTATCTTTAAATACTCAGAGTTCAAGATAGACACATAAAAATTTCTCCAAATTCTATTAGGACATGAAAATGTCTCCAAATTTTATTAGGACAGACATTTCTCCTCAATAAACTAGGATAACCTAGTAGTATAATTATATTATATGTTTTTCTCTTTCCCTTGTCCTTTCTCCTATGATAACTTCTTTTTTTCTTTTGAACAATTTCTTCCCATTTCACAATATCTGTTGCACATCATGGAATTTATTTACACTTTTATTATCTCATATCAGTGAGACAATGTGTTTATACAATAATAAAAGTTTAATGTGCTGTGAAAAATAAAAGAATGTTTATGCATCATTGGTGGGAATGCAGACTAGTAAAACCACTGTGGAAATCAGTGTGGACTGTCCTCAAAAAACTAGGCTTAGGGCTCCCATTCAATCCAGGTATTTCTCTCCTTGGTATCTTCCTGGTGGGGGGAACATTATACCACAATGATATATATGCACCTGCGTTTAAAGCGACAATTTTTATTAGCTAACTCCTGGAGACAACCTAAATGCTTATCAACTGAGTAATAAATTTAAAAAATCTTATCTTTCCATTATTATTGAGTTGTAAGAGTTCTTTATAACTCTAGTGAAACATTTATATTTCTTTATCTGGCGTATTTTACTTACCATAATGAACTTTGGTTCATTTCTTTTGTTGCAAATGACAAGATTTCCTTGTTTATTAAGTCTGAACATTATGCATGTATGTTTATGCATTTATCTCAGAAAGGTTCATTTCTTCCCACAGATGTTCCAATATTTGCTATTATTTGTATGTTACAGGTCAGTGCTGAAAGAAATGATGAGAAAACCTAATGAATATAGCTTTAGAGGTCTCACTGATATTAGTCTCTCTCCAAGTGAGCCCAGAGCCTAGAAGCATCTCACACTTATTGAGGGGTAAAGGCAGGGTAAGGAATGTGTATCATTACTTAACTAAACACAAACTACTATCTCTATTGACTTTCACCATTTGCCTAACAAAAGGATCACACAAATGTAGCGGACAACATCCCAAGCAAGGGATCAAACAACAGGGCGCTAGAAGGAGAAGCTGTTATCAGCAGCCTTGAATCCCAGCTTGCTGGGATTTATAAGTGAGACACATCAGCTCTTTGTAAGTTCTGTCTATTGTTTCTTGTTTCCTTGGGACATTAGACTTTTGTTTTATATCTATATTTCTATAATGAGTGTTACCTCTTCCCCTTGAATTTTTTCCCCTAAGCAGTATATAGTGGCTTCTTTATTTTGTTTGATCATTCTTGGTTTGAAGTTGAGACTGAGAACAGCATTCTTACCCCTGCTTTTTTTCCAAGGTGCTGGGGCATGTAGTCTTGTGTTCCATCCTTTGACTTTCAGCCTATGAATTTCTTTATGTGTTAAATGTGTTTCTTGTATATAGCATATTGCTGGATTTTGTTTCCTAATCCACTGTGCCTCTCTATTTCTTTTAATTGGTGAATTGAGTCCATTTACATTTATGATTATAATTGAGATTTATATATTTATGATTGACATGTTATTTACCTGCTGTTGTTTGCTCCTTTTTCTCCTGTGTTTAATTGTTCGCCCCATTTAATTGGTTGCATCTGATCTCATTTGTGGAGTTCTGGTCATTTTAGACCCCCTCTAGAACATCTTTCAGTAGTCTGTATAGGCTTGACTTCATCATCATGAAATTCTTTATTTATTCTTTGTCATGGAAGTATTTCACTTCTCCATCAAACTTGAAAGAGAGTTTTGCAGGGTATAGTAGTCTCGGCTGGAATTTGTTTTCATAGATTTCTTGAAGTACTCTGCTCCATGCTCTTCTTGCCTTCATGGTTTGTGAAGAGAAGTCTGCCATTATTCTGATGGGTTTTTCTTTGAATGTGATCTGCTTGTTTTCTCTAGCAGCTTTCAGTATATTGTTCTTGTGCTGAATTTCTGGGATGTTGACATTATATATCTGGGTGTGTTTTTAATTGATTTGATATTCTTTAAAGTTCTGAATGCTTCAGTGAACTGAATGTTAGATTGTTTCCTCATATTTGGGAAGTTTTCTGCTATTACTTCTAACCATATTTTTTAATGTCATTTGTATTGACTCCTTCTTTCTCATTCATGCCTATTAGTCTCACGTTGTTCATCTTTGCATCATCTTGCAGGTGATGGATTCTTTTTTTCCTGCATCTTACTTGTTTTTACAAGATTTTTTCTTACCTTTTCACTGGCTGCGACAGCATCTTTAAGATCTGAAACTCTATCTTGACTTTCCGTCAAACGATTTTGCAAGCTTGTGACTGAAATTTTAAGTTCCTGTATCTCTTTGACTGCTTCATGTGATCTGTTTCTTTTCTATATTGCTCATTCAAGGATTCCATCATTTTTCTAATCTCCAATTTTTTTATCAGTGTCTTCCTGAGAAGCACTTACTACTTCTTTCATTATAGTTATCCTTTCCTTTTTTACTTCAGAAATTATTTCTGATCTGATTTCCTCTCTATGTTTCTGTAGTTGATTCTTTACTTCAGATGCTATTAATTCAGATACTTCTTTTTGATTTCAGAGATTTTTCCTGACCTGAGTTCCTGTATACCTTTCTGCCATTGCTTCTTTATTTCAGATTCTAGTAATTTAGACAGTTCAGCTGTGTGATTCCCAATTTCTTCTATGCTATTATCGCCTGCATTTTTTCTGGGAAGGCTTGGGCCCTGAGATTGCATTTTGTGCCCTCTCTTTGCCATTTTGTATAGCACAGTCCTCTGACCTTTGGTGGAGAGCTTTGGTGTAGTTATCACCTTAGCACCTACTGAAATTAGGGTGCAGATCTATTAAGTTTGAGTTCATCCAGTTGTGCCTGGCTTTGGTCTGCCTGCTGTGGTCAGATCTTACCTGCTGCAGCCCATGGAAGTGAACCTGTTGTGTCCCTCTGGCAAGATGTTCTGCTCTTGTATTAGCTGGGTGGTTCTGGCCCCTAGCCTCTCTGCCTCTCTGCAGGGACTTCAGCTGCAGTTTCACCCCAGGCTTGTATACTAGGCCTGGGCTGGATCTCACGGGGTCTGGAGAGCGAGGTGGAAGTTCTCACTCACAAGCCCTGGGCTTGGGCTGAGTCTGGTGGTGTCCAGTGGGCACAGGGTAGTGCAGATGCTCTCCCACAAACTCCTTGGTCCTGGGCTTGGTCTGCCTCTCGAGGGATCTTGAGAGCGCAGCGGAAGTTTTCAATCACAAGTGGGGCCTGGGCAGAGTCCAGAGGGGTGAAAGTGTACCCTCCTTTTCCTTTCCTTTTCCCCTTTCCACAATCCTAGTTCCTTTTTACAATTCAACAAATTCTTCCCATTTCACAATTTCCAATGTACATTGCAGAGCTTATATACTCTTTCAGTCACTCACACCAAGTAGAAAATATGATGCTGACACTTGAAGGTCTGATTTATTTCACGTATAAGTATGTTTTCAAGGAGCATCCATTTATCTATAAAAGTTACCAGTTTATCCTTCTTCATGGCTTCGTAGTACTCTATTGTACAAAATGACATCATTTTCATTCATTGCTTTTATTAAAAAGCTTTCTTACTGTGAATGTTTTTAGCATCATAATCAAACTGAGTTGACTAAGTATGTTTGGAGTTAACTCTACATCTTCAAATCAGTTCAGTTGATCTTTGGCATCTCTTTTTGTTTTCCTCCAGTATGTTTTTTTTTTAATCACAGTAGGTTTATAGTATAATTTCAAGTCTTGAATTGTGATGCTACTTGCCTTATCTCGGTTGACAGGTGCTTCCAAATAAATTTTAGGATTGTTTTCTCTAATTTTATGAAATATTCTATTGGAATTTTGATCAAATTTGCATTAAATCTGTATGACAGTTTTGGAAGTATGGCCCTTTTAACTACATGGGTTCATCATATGCATGAACAAGGAATATCTGTACTTTTTCTGATATCTGCTTAAATCTCCTTTTCTATAGTGTTATTTTCAATGTAGAATTCCTTTACAATCTTGGTTAGATTAATTTTTGGGTGTTAGATATGAACCCATGCAATAGACCAGACCAGGCATTCTGATGCAAGTAGAAAATTTATTGTGATAGCAATCAGGCTGGCTGTCTAGGGGACCAAGACAGCAGCAAACAAAGGTGGGGCAGGAAACTTTATAGGATCTTCTAAGGAGGTAATCATGGGCTAGAACAGGCAGATCACAGGTGGACATCATTTTCCTTAATTCTGCTTAGGTCAGAAAGAAGTGAGCCAAAACCAGGATAGGTGAAGGGCAAGTGAGCCAAGACCAGAATACAATATGGATCAGGGTTGGGGTTGTGCTTAAGATGGGATGTCCAGGAATCCAAGAGGAGGAGTGTTTGGGGCAGTGTACCTGGGAAACTTTGAGTCCTGACCTATCAGTAGGTATCATTCATTCTATTGTGAAGTGTTTTTTTTTTTCCTCTAATATCTCTCGCAGTAAGTTTTTCTATTTGTGTACAGGAAGGCTAATAATTTTTGAGTGTTGCTTTTGCATCCAGCTATGCTAATGAATTTTCTTATTAAACCTAAGAGCCTTTCCGTGGAGAATTTTGAGTCTTCTATGTAGAGTACCATATCATCTGCAAATAATGATAACTTGTCTTCTGCTTTTCCTAAGTTACTCTTTTTTATTTCTTTCTGTTATCTCTTTACTCAGGCTAAAGTTTCCAGGACTACGATAGTGAACATCCTTGTCCTGTTCTCGATTTTAGAAAGTTTCTCTTTCTGTCAGTTTACTATACTGGTAATATTTGCTTCCAGAAAAAATTCAGGAGTATTGTTTAACATTAAATTGCATTAACGATTTTGAGAAATAGTGGTGTTAATTCTTCTCTAAATTTCTTGTACAATTCAGCAGTGAGTCTGTCAAGACCTGGGCTTTTTCATTAACAGGTTTTTAATTAAATCTTTGATTTCATCAATTGATATTACTTTTTTAGGATTTATTATTTATATCTTCTTGAACCAACTTGGGCAATTCATAGATCTTGGGATACGTCTATTTTTTCTGCATTTTTCATCTTATTAGAATACAAGTTCTCAAAGTTGATATAGATGATCTTTTTAATTTCTTCAGCATCTGTTGTGATCTAACCATTTTCATTCTAAATTCCATGAATTTAAATCTTTAGCCTGCTCTTTTTCTAGAAGGATATATATCTATATATCTATATATATCTATATCTATATCTATATATATGGTTACATATATAAATGTTTGGTTGCATATATGTATACAATATTTATATATGTATATTCGGTTGCATATATTATATATATGTATATTTGATACAGGGTATCACTACTCAGCTGGGACTCGTAGTGATTCTCCTATTTTCAGCCTCTCCAGCACTGAGATTACACCACCCAGTCTCAGGGGCTGACTCAGCTCTCTCGGGGGCAGTGTAAGCAGGGTGTGTGGTGCCAGGGATTGAATCCTGGTCCCTGCGCTTGCCAAAGCAGGCACTTAGTCTGCTTAGTTATCTCACTGGCCTTTTTTAAATTTTATTTTAAAGACAATTTAAAATCCCAAATGGCCAAAACAACAAAAAACAATAAAAGTGATTCATATTTTCCTAACAAGATTATAAGAAATTAACAATAGTTACTGTAATGCATATAGTTATCTTCCAAATAGTTACTCAGTTTACCAACTATAGGCATTCAATATCGATCAAACAATCAAACATTAACTGTTCCTTTCAATAAACTAATAGTAATTAATAGCACAATTATGTTAACTTATTATGTTTTTCTTCCTTTTTTCCCCTTTCCCTTATCCCAGTTGTTCTTTCCTTTAAAAAAAGTAAACATAACAATGAAACAAAATTTGAAAGCAGGTTATTATGACAGTTACAATAGTTGTTACACTGTATTTTGTTGTCTTCCTAGTAGTGATTCTGAGTAGAAGACATAGGCATGATATATACTCTATATAATATTAGCACAGACCTTTCTTTTTAATGAACTACGAGAAGCTAGCTGTATAACAAGTTTAACTATCTTGTGTATACATATTTTTTCATTTATTTATGTCCCCTTTCCCCATCACAGTTTGTCTTTAAATTTGAACAGTTTC
Organism: Octodon degus; assembly: GCF_000260255.1. NCBI lineage: Eukaryota > Metazoa > Chordata > Mammalia > Rodentia > Octodontidae > Octodon > Octodon degus. The sequence goes on from NW_004524787.1 coordinate 2,919,220, forward strand.
TTCCAAATCCATGATATCTATTCTACATTTTGGATTTTATGTACTGTCTTGATTTTTTACACTTGTGAAATAATACAGTGTTTAACTATATGCATCTCATTTATTTCACTTATGACTCTATCATTTTTATGGCTGACCAGTACATCATTATATTTTTCTTAAAAGTATCTTTTTATAAAGTTATTGAAAAAATAAAAAAATAAAAGTATCTTTTTATCTATTCTTGGGTTGATGAACATCTGTGTTGTCTCCAAGATTTAGCTATTATAAATGGTCCTGCTATAAACATGAGCGTACATACATCACTGTGGTATGATCATTTTAATTATTTTTCTGAGCAACACCTTCTCTCTGTTGGATGGATTTCTTGTGGTACTTTGATATTTTAATGAAGTTTTTCTTTCCATAATTACTAAATTCAATCCCATCTTCTAGATCTGATATTATGTTCTCATGTTGGTTCATCCTGTTTTATCTACAGTTAGAAGAATTTAAATGTCATGGATATTTATTTGAATTTGTTTTATTGCTCCATTCTCTTCTATGTTTCGTTTTCATAGTTTCTGTCATTTTACTAAGGTCCTGTTCAATTTTTTTTGTATTTAGGACAGGGTGTACAGGGTCTCACTGCACAGAATGGATTCATAGTGATCCTCCCCTTTACAGCTTCTCAAGTGCCGGGATTACAGGCACTCACCACTAAGCTCAGTCTCAATCTCTGTCTCAATCATTGTCTCAGCACACCCCAGGGGTGGATCTGGCATGGTAGGCCCTGGGATCGAACTCACAGCCTCTGTGTCTTCCTAAGCAGGTGCTTTAATCCGCTGAGCTATTTGGCTGGCCCCCGTTAGATTTTTTTAAAATCTGTTTCTCCTCTCGATTCACTCACTATTCCCTTTATTATGTTCAGCAACTGTGAAGTTATTGGGGAAATTATTTCTGTTTTGAATGTTTCCTCATGCCTCATTCATTTGCTTGATTACTTGTGCTGTTAACATTTCAGGGTGACCTGGTACGTAGCTTTTCAATTACTCCACCTCATGCCTATTGGGTTATGCTTTGGTGAGGTGGACATCTGAGGTTGAGTGATGCAGCTATTTCTTCACATTTTCCATGTTTTTAATTCCTGAATTGATGCTAGAAAATTGTTTATATTTGATATCATAATGAGCAGTGTTAAGTTCCTTTTTGTAATGACTGTTTCTCAGAAAATAACTTCTAGTTTTAGCTAGATTTTGGGTTTTGAGAATGTTGTACGATCCCACCTCTTCAATTTATATGGGACGACAGATTGTAACCTAAGTGACTTACTCTCTGCTTCTTTGGCACTGCCCTGTAATATTATTTATGAGCTTCAGGCAAATTAAATGTTATTAAACAAGATAGATTTGAAGAATTAAAGTAGAACAATCAGCAATAAAAGTATCAAAAATACCCCTAAAAATAACAGTACTGGTAACTATAATGTTGCCACTTTTGACAATATGAAAAAGATTTGTAGCTACATAATAAATTGAAAATAACTCCAGAAAATTGTGTTTAACAAATGTTCCCCTCCATATAGCCACATTACCCTCAGTGGAGAAAATTTAAAAACGGATTACAGGAGAAATAGCTAAACAGAAGAAGAGAAGGAAATTAGAAGGAAGGCTGGAGGAAAAATGAAAATTACACAAAAAGTTTGGAAAATGGTGAAGAGTACTGGAGGGAAAGATACATTGAAGAAACATTTTAAAAATGGAACAAAACAAAAAAGAAGAAATAAAGAGTTCAAGGTTTATGGAAAGGAAGAGTTAGTATTTTCACTATTTGATAAATCTTACATGCATATTATCTGGTAGTCTGGCAACAAATTTGATGATAACAATATGTAATGAAACAACCATTGTTAATTTTCTGGGTTTTCTAAAAGTTGTGCACCAATTTTATTGTCTCTTAGTGCTGTTTTGCCTGTAGTCTTGTTTGCTTCTTTCCTTTTTAAAATAAAATCAAAAATACAGTCAAAAACTAGAAATAATAAACGTTTGTTCCATAATTTTATTGAGAAACAAATAGACAGTTTCAAAACAAATTGGTAGGACAGTTTCAATAATTAACACATTGCATACATTCTTCCCAGGGGCTAATTGCTGTACAAGATGCGGACTTGATATCCTATTTACAAACACCATTAGAACATAGCCCTCTATTCATTACGAGAATGTAACTAAATATCTATCCTGACCACTTTGAATACACAAATGCCAACTGGACATTCATCTGTATCACCTTTTTTTGTTAAGTTCCATCATTTACATGTTATAGGTATGTAAACTCAGCAAAATATTCTAAAAGAGTTCAGTAGTCCATAATAGTATTGGGTCTTCCATTTCACTGGCAATGTATGAAATTGTTGACGTGAGTCTCCTACAGATCAACATAACACAATGTCTTTACTTCTTATACTTCGTTTTTATACTTTTCTGCTGGATGGTTAAGACCAATTAAAGTAGGAACTGTGCAACAAGAGTTGTAGCTTTTGGGTCTGATAAGGTCAGTCAAAACCCCTCAGGATTTATCCTTAGATCCTGTACCTCAGATTGTAGAACCTTTGTCAGTGCAGCCATGTAGATGAGTCACGGCCATTACTTGGCCAATGTGCTCTCTGTGAAAGCCTGAGAGAATGTTTTCTCTTCATGTGATTCTCCTTAGGCATACTCTACATCATCGATCTCTTTCCTCTTTGGCCACATCATCTCCTTGATCAGAAAATTTGGGACACTACCATGTTACATGATGTTATAGTACAAGTTCTCATATGTCCTGAGTCTTGATTGACCTTGGAAGGCTAGGGCCAAAATGTTGGCTTTCCTTGCGGCTTCCTTTTTCTCTATTTTTGGTCTGCAAACTTAGGTTGTTAACCATCCAGAAGACAAGCTCATTGTTAATACCATACAACCTAGGCTGTTAAGCTTAACCTCACTATCTGTCTAAATGTCAAACATCTTAGGCATAACATGGAACAGGTATTTTTCATCAAGTATTGATATGTTGAACATTAAGTCATTTCAGAATAGGATGAAAAACATTTAAAAATTAAAATATATTTTTAAAAATAGTCATAAAGTATTATATACTTCTTGTATATACACATAAGTCCAAAAATCTAACCATATACAACCTTGAAGTAGGACAGTCCCACAACATTCCTTTTCCTGTCCCTTGCATGATTTACCATGCCCTTCTTTTTGATCATCTACCTGAGAGACAACACGGCAGCAACTGGCATGCCATGACAAGCAGCCCGTATTTAGAAGACGAGAATGATAGGCACTCCAAGCATGAAATTACTATTACAAATTACCATCTTCAGTGCAGTTGCTTAGTTCACAGGAGTCAGTATATATAGATAGTCAGGGTGAGAATCTTTCTAATTAACTGCTAGATTCAAAAATCTTCTGGAGATTCTCAGGATCACTGCTTTGCCCATCTTCTACATATAAATGTATGGCTTGACATTGACATGTTTCCTACTCTTCTCCTTTCCCTCTCTTGAATAGTTAGTCCTCGAGATCCTGCTTTCTTTTTACTTGTATTATACCTTTCTATTTGTATTTCTTCTTTTGAGTTCCTATACTAAGGAAACTATACGATATTTACACATGTCTGTCTGGTTTATTTCACTTATGATTATATGTTCAAGTGGCAATCTCTTCAATATAAAGGATTCGAGGTTATTATTATTTTTAAAATTATTATTATTTTTTGAGGTTATTATTCTTTATATCTGAGTAATACTCCAATGTGTAAAAATACCACATCTTTTTCAACCATTCCTCAGGTGATGGGCATCTTGGTTGTTTCCAAGATTTGGCTATCACAAATTGTGCTTCTATAAACACAGGCACGCATATATCCCTATGATATGATGTTTTCAAATACTCCGGGAATTTTCCCAGTAGAGGAATAGCTGGTTTAAATGGGATTTCCAGTCGAACTTTTCTAAGGAGTCTCCACACTGATTTTCATAAAGGTTGCACCAGTATACATTCCCACCAGAAGTGGAGAAGGGTGCCTTTTTCCCCACAGCCTCTCCAACATTGGTTGTTGGGTGATTTCTTTATGATAGCCATTCTTTCTGGGGTGAGGTGATATCTCAATGTTGTTTTAATTTGCATTTCATGGATGGCTAGTGATGTGGAGCATTTTGTCGTATATTTATTAGCTTCTTTAATTTCATCCTCTGAGAAGAGTATGTTCATTTCAGATGCCCATTTCTTGACTGGGTCTTTAAATTTTGGGACCCTAGTGTTTTTCAGTTCTTTATAAATTCTAGACAGCAGACCTTCGTATGGGTATTTATTTGTCGAAATTTTTTCCAAATTTGTGGGTTGCCTTTTCAATTTATTGGTAATTTCTTTTGACGTGAAAAAACTTCTCGGTAAGAGCAGTTCCCAGTTGTTAATTCTTTCAACTGTTTCCTGTGCGATTTGATTTCTGCTCATGAAGTCTTTGCCTACCCCTATGTGTTCAAGTGTTCCTCCTACGTTCTCTTCCAGGATATTTAGTGTCTTTGCTTTAAGGTTTAAATGTTTAATCCATTTTGACTTTAGTTTGGTGCACGGTCATAGATCTGGGTCAAGTTTTAGATTTCCGCATGTAGAGAGCCAGTTTTGCCAGCACCATTTGTTGAAGAGGCTATCTTTTTCCCAGTGGTGGGTTTGGCCCCTATGTCAAAGATAAGGTAGCTGAGTGTGTATGTAGGGGCTTCAGCATCTTCTAAACTAATCCATTGATCCTCAGGTCTTTTTTGTTGCCAGTACCATGCTGATTTTATCAAAATAGCTTTGTAGTACAATTTCAAGTCAGGAATTGTAATGACTCCTGCCTTGTCTTTATTGCCCCGAATTGCCTTTGCTATTTTAGGTCTTTTCTGGTTCCAGGTAATTGTAGGAATGATTTTTCAATCTCTGTGAGATATCTTGGTGGTAGTCTGATAGGAATTGCATTAAATTTGTACAGAAATTTTGGCAGTATGGCATCTTCACTTTGTTGGTTCTTCCTATCCAGGAGTATGGAATATCTTTCCATTTTCTGAAATCTTCTACAATCTCTTTTTTCACAGTAGTGTAATTTTCCTTGAAAAAATCTTTGGCAGTCCTAGCCCAGGTCCAGTGAGTGTGCAGAGAGCTTCCTGCTACCCTGCGCTGGCGGGACCAGTCCCAGCCCAGGTGCAGCGTGGGCCAGACCCTCTCCCAGCCCCTTGGGCCGCCCCCCAACACTCCGCAGTGCCTCCCCCACCTCGCCCGCCAAATAAGATTTTCTGCCCAGTTCAGGGAACCCCCAGACCCAATCCTAGCCCAGGTCCGGTGAGTGTGCAGAGAGCTTCCTGCTACCCTGCACCAGAGGGACCAGTCCCAGCCCAGGCGCAGCATGGGGCAGACCCTCTCCCAACAGCTTGGGCCACCCCCCACCACTCCGCAGTGCCTACTCCACCCCGCCCGCCGAGTAGGATTTTCTGCCGAGTTGCAGGAGCCCCCAGACCCAGTCCTAGCCCAGGTCCAGGGAGTGTGTGGAGAGCTTCCTACTACCCTGCTCCAGAAGGACCAGTCCCAGCCCAGGCGCAGCATGGGCCAGACCCTCTTCCAGGCCCTTGGGCAGCCCCCCACCACTCTGCAGTGCCTCCCCCACCCCGCCCGCCTAGTAGGAATTTTTGCCCCGTCCCGGAGCCCCCAGACCCAGTCCTAGCCCAGGTCCCGT
>NW_004524787.1:2931777-2934227 GCF_000260255.1 Octodon degus
AATGATTTGTTCTAATGGTGTTTGTAAATAGGATCTCAAGTCCGCATCTTGTACAGCAATTAACCACTAAGAAGAGTATATGCAGTGTATTATTTGTTGAAACTGTACTTCTGATTTGATTTGAAGCTGTCTCATTGCTATCTGTTTATCAATAAAACTTTGAAAAAAATAGAAAAAAAGAAAAAATCTTTGACTTCTTCAGTTAGATTAATTCCAAGGTAACTCATTTTCCTTTGTGCTATTGTAAAAGGTATTGTTTCTATAATTTCCCTCTCAGTGTGTTTGTTGTCCTTGTAGATGAATGCTATTGACTTTTGGGTATTGACTAAATAACTTGCTATGCTACTGAATATCTGTCTTAATTCTAGTAGCTTGTTGGTGGCGTGTTTTGGGTCTTCCAATAAAGTATCATGTCATCTGCAAATAATGATAATTTAATTTCTTCTTTGCCTGTTCTTATTCCTTTTGTTTCTTCTCTTGTCTAATGGCTGTAGGTAATGATTCCAGAAGTATATTGAATAGGAGTGGTGATAGTGGACATCCTTGTCTTATACCAGATCTAAGAATAAAAGATTTCTGTATTTTCCCTTTTAGGATTATGTTAGCCATTCGGTTTTCATAAATGGCTTTTATCAGATTGAAGTAGAGGCCATCTATTCCAATTTTCTATAGGACTCTGAACATTAATGAGTTTTGGGCTTTGTCAAAAGCCTTTTCTGCATCAATGGAGATGATCATGTGGTTTGTAGTTTTCGCTCTATTGATATAGTGAATTACATTTACAGATTTTCGAATATTGAACCATCCTTGTATCCTTGGGATGAATCCTACCTGAGCATGTTGTATGACATTCTTGATGATTTGCTGTATTCTATTTGCTCTGATTTTATTCAGGATTTGGCATGTGTGTTCAAGAGGGAGTTAGGCCTGTAGTTCTCTTTCTTAGTTGCGTCTTTCTATGGTTTTGGTATGAGTTTAATACTTGTCTCCAGGAAAGATTTTGGGAGGATTGCTTCCTTGTCAATTTCATGGAATATGTTGAGTAGTATAGGGCCTAATTCTTCTGTAAATGTCTTATATAATTCAGCAGTGAATCCATCTGGACCTTGACCTTTCTTTTTCTTTAATTATATCTCGTATTTCATTGGCTGTTATTGGGATATTGAGAGTGGTTATCTCTTGTTGATTCAGTGATGGTAATTTGTACCTTTCTACGAATCTGTCCCTTTCTTCTGTGTCTTCTAATCTGTGAGAGTAAGGAAACTCAAAGTAGCTATTGATAGTCTTCATAATTTCCACTGAGTCTGTGGTAATTACACCCTTTTCATTCCTTATTGCTTGTAATTTGAATTTTTTCTTTCCTCTTTTTGATGAGGTTAGCTAGGGGCTTATCGACTTTATTTAATCTTTCCAAGAACCAGCTTTTTACTTTTTTAATTCCTTGAATTGTTTTCTTTGTCTCAAGTGAATTAATTTCTGCTGTTATCTTTATTATTTCTTCCTGACTTTGGGCTCCGGGTTTGGTTTGCTCTTCCTTTTCTAGCTGTTGAAGGTGCAGCATTAGGGTATTTATTTGTTCCCGTTCTGTTTTCCTAATGTGTGAGTTAACAGCTATGAATTTCCCTCTGAGAATTGCTTTGATCGTATCCCATAAATTACGATAGGTTGTGCTTGAATTTTCATTGAATTGTAGATATTGTTGAATTTCTTGTTTAACTTCATCTGTGACCCATTCGTTGCTGAGTAGGGCGTCATTTAATTTCCACTTATTTAAGGGTTTTTTCTGATTTATTTTGTGATTTATTTCTAGTTTCATTGCACTGTGGTCAGATAATATGCATGGGATAATTTATTGTTTCTTACATACACTTAAGCATGACCTATGGACCAGTATGTGGTCTATTTTAGAAAATGACCCATGTGCAGCTGAGAAAAATGTGTATTCAGCTATGTTTGGGTGGAACACTCTGTATATGTCCACCAAGTCCATTTGTTTCAAGCTCTGATTCAGTTCTGTTATTTCTTTGCTAAGTTTTTGTCTTGTTCATCTATATTTTGGGATAAGGGGGTGTTAAGGTCTCTTGTTAAGACTGTGGTATTGGATGTTAGATTGTTCATGTCCGTTAAGATTTGCTTTATATAGTTGAGTGCTCCCGTGTTTGCTTCATACATATTTAAGAGGGTTACCTCTTCCTCTTGAATTTTTCCCCTAACCAGTATATAGTGACCTTCTTTATTTCGCTTGATCATTGTTGTTTTGAAGTTGAGACTGTCTGAAAATATCATTGCTACCACTGCTTTTTTCTGAGATCCTGGGGCATGTAGTATTATGTTCTGTCTTTTGACTTTCAGCCTATGAATGTCTTTATGAGTTAAATGTGTTTCTTGTATACAGCATATTGTTGGGTTTTGTTTCCTAATGCACTGTGCCAGTCTATTTCTCTTAATTG
>NW_004524787.1:2934475-2954196 GCF_000260255.1 Octodon degus
GTATAGTAGTCTGGGCTGGAATTTGTTTTCATAGAGAACCTGAAGTACTCTGTTCCATCCTCTTCTTGCCTTCATGGTTTGTGAAGAGATGCCGGCTCTAATTCTGATGGGTTTTCCTTTGAACATGGTGTGCTTCTTTTCTCTAGCAGCTTTCAGTATATTACTCTTGTGCTGAATTTCTGGGATCTTGACTATTATATGTCTCGGCGTGTTTTTCATTGAGTTGTAGGGTTTTTGGCATTCTGTATACTTCAGTTACCTGAATATCAGATTGTTTCCTCATATTTGGGAAGTTGTCTGCTATTACTTTTGCCCATATTTTTTTAATGTCCTTTGTATTGACTCCTTCTTTCTCATTGATGCCTGTTAGTCTCACATTATTCATATTCACATCATTTTGCAGGTGATGGATTATTTTTTCCCGCATCCTAGTTGTTTTTAAGAGATCCTTTCTTATCTTTTTACTAGCTGCACCAGCATCTTTGAGATCTGAAACTCTGTCTTCACTTTCACTTAAATGATTTTGCAAGCTTGTGCTTCAGATTTTAAGTTCCTTTATATCTCTTTGACTCTGCTTCATGTGATCTATTTCTTTCCTGTATTGTTCATTCAAGAAATCCGTCATTTTTCTAATCTCCTCTATTTTTTTTATCATTGTCTTCTTTACAAGCAGTTATAAATTCTTTTACTGCAGTGTTTTTTTCAGATTGGGTTTCCTCCCTTTTTTTTCTGTAGTAGATTCTTTACTTCAGATGCTATGAGTTCTGAGAATTCTTTTTTTATTTCAGAATAATTGTTCTGCTCTGTGTTGCTGTATATCTTTCTACTGTTGCTTATTTACTATCGACACTATTAATTCATCCATTTGAGCTGAGCTAGTAGAAAAGAATTCCGCTCTGAGTTCTTCTATGACTTTCTGCTGTTGCTTATTTACTGTCAACACTATTAATTCATCCATTTGAGCTGAGCTAGTGTCGTCTGCACTTTTCCTGGGTGGGCATTGGGTTTCCTCCATATATTTCTGCATTTGATTCTTTACTGCAGATGTTAATAATTCAGGGATTCCTTTTTTCATTTCCAATCTGAGTTCCTGTATACCTTTCTGCAACTATTTCTTTATTTCAGAAGCTGTTGATTCATTGCTTTCAGCTGTGTGATTCCCAATTTGTTCTGTGTTCATTCCGTCTGCACTTGTTATGGCTGGGTTTTTGGTCTGAGATTGTATTTTGCTCCTTCTCATTGTCATTTTGTGTAGCACTGTCTTCTGACCATTGTTGTAGATCTTTGTTGCAGTTATAGCCCTAGCTTCTACTGAAGTTCAGGTATAGATCTACAAAGTTTGGATTTATCCAGCTGTGCCTGGCTTGGGTCTGGCTGCTGTGCTCAGTTACTGCTTGTTGCTGCTTTTGGGGGTGAACCTGTTTTGCCCCTCTGGGAAGATATTCTGCTCCTGGACTAGCTGGGTGGTTCTGTCCTCAACACTTTCTGCAGGGATTGCAGCCGAAGCATTTCACCCCAGGCTTGTAGGCCAGGCCTGAGCTGAGCCTGGAGGGGACAAGGTGGAATAGTGGGGAGAGGCAGCTCTCCAACACACTCACCGGGCCTGGGCTAGGCCTGGGTCTGGGGGTTCCAGGAACGCTGCAGAAATTCCTACTTGCTGGGCATGGTGGGGAAGGGGCTGGGGAGTGGTGGGGGCATCCCAAAGGGGTGGAAGAGGGTCTCACCCATGCTGCACCTGGGCTGGGACAGTAGTTCCCACCTGCAGAGGGTAGCCCGAAGCTCTCCCACACCCTCACCGGGCCTGGGCTAGGACTGGGTCTGGGGTTTCCTACCTGATGGGAGGGGTAGGGGAGGTGGCAGAGTGGTGCGCGGCATCCCAAGAGGGTAGGAAAGGGTCTCACCCACACTGCACCTGGGCTGGAATCAGTAGGTACTGCTGGTGCAGTGTAGCCGTTCAATAATGATCTTTCTCATACAAAAAAAAATCAAGAAAATTGAAAAAAATGTAATAATAAAGCAATAAAAAGGAAAAAAAAAGAAAATTGGAATAAGAAATATGCACTTCAGGGAGTATCACTGTTTTCACTGGTTGACAGTGGATGATCAGAGTCCAGATTTGTGTTGATTGGTCTCAGCAAGGCAGCACCATTATGGTGGTTGTGGATAATACCAGGAAATCTGGGCTTTTATTCTGTCTTTCTCCAGAAAGACTGGTTATTATTAAAAAATCAACCAATAACAAATGCTGGCCAGCCTGCGAGCAAAAAAAAAAAAAAATACTTTTCTACTGTTGGGAGTATAAACCGGTAAAACCCCAATAGAAATTAGTAAGTTTTAGGTATGTGGAAGACCTACCATGGCAAAGAGTACTGCTAAAATGTTATAAAAGCAATACTGAAAGGCTTACTTAGGATTCTGTGGAGGAGCTCCAGTATTAAGAGTCACCTTGGAAACCATATCCATTCTTCCAACACAGACTTTTTAGCCTCTTTCTCAGACCATCAGGCACAGATCCTTTGGTCTGCTGACAGACTTGCACAGAACATTACAGTGGGCTTCAGGCATTTAACTGCATATTTTGGAAATACAGTGCATAGACATAATTTTTGCAATATTCTACATCTGAGTACATAAGCAGCCACTGTAAGCCAAACTTGTAAATTCTTATGTATTTGTATATCTCACATTAGAACTGTTCCTCGATTTAAAGTGAGCCTGGGGAGGATCACATGGAGAGAAAAAACATTTTCTCAAGCTTTCACAGAGAGCAAATTGGTCAAGCAATGGCCGTGACTCATCCTCCGGTCAGACACTGACAAAAGAATGTACAAAAGGTGGTACAGGGCTACAGGATAAATCCTGAGAGTACTTGGATGACCTTCTCAGATACAAAAGTTACAATTCTGGATATATAGGTCTTGCTATATCTTGGTCTTAACCATCCAGTAGAAAACTATAAAAATGAGGTATATAAAGTAAATCCATATTAATACGATGAGCTGTAAAAGGCTCAAGTCAATAACTTCTGAGGATAACCCACTAATATTATAGACTGCTAGACAGTATTAGATGTTTAGTTGAATTCAAACACTTATAGTATTTAGATGCCAATAAAATATTCACCTCTGACAGGACAAAATAAATAAATAAATAAATAAATAAATAAATGAAAATTTTTAAAGAAATGGAAAAAAAACCCAACAATTTTGTTTATATGGATGAATAGCTTTCAATACATATACACTATTAAAGTATAAATTATCCTCATACCTATGCCTATATTTATGTGTGTATATTGTTAGGCACCACTAGAACTATAATTCTAACCTTACATATGCTAAGCATGTCAATAAAATGGATTTACTTACAGCATGCCAACAAGTAGATATACATTAAACAACAAAAAAAAAACTGTTCCTCTATCAAGCACTGACTAATACAACATTACAATGCTTGATATGCTTTCTGAAACTAGGCAGGGTTCCTCTGATGTATAACAATCAGAAACTCACAGCAGTATTTTTTGTTATAAGTTGAGATAAAATTATCACCAAGATAAAAGTTATAGCAATATAAGCTAAAAAATGTTTAAGGTAAAAAACCAAAATTGTATGTAAATCATAGTACTTATTTCAACATGAAAGCAAATTAGATGAAGTTATGTGCTTTATACTACCTACATATATATGTTGGAAAGTACACAGGTATCTACTTAGCACATAGAAAAAACAAAACATTTGCTAATCTACAAGTTGTGTGTAAATGAACTGAAAAACACAGGTTCATATGTCTCTAAATAATCGTACGTTGACACATATTTTGTGCACTCAAAATCAAAATTATATTTTTGTATATAACATATGAAGTGTATACAACAATAAAATTACAGTCAAAGGTATTTGGAAATTATAATTAAAAAGCATAAATAAAAAATTTTAGCAGCCTATATCTCCCCATAGTAAAAACAAAACAAAATCATAGCTTGATAAATAGTAATCATACTTAAAAATGAGAAATGCAATTTAATTCAATTCAACTTATTTTATCAGAAGATATTATATATTAAGTTCAAAGACAATGACTTACACAAAGTTATGTCAACAGTGTTTGTAGTAAACATTACAGATACATACTTCAGTTTTTTTCAAGTTATTTACTGAAACACACAAAGGCTACACTTTGGGAGATCTCTATCTCAGAGTGTATGTTCTGAAAAACATATGAAGAAATAGTGACTTCAAATGTTTCATTTATAGGTGTGCATTTCTCCACTACATGAAGAATTTCAAACTTTTTTTTCATAATAGATTTACATATATAAGATCACTCTTCTGTATCTTCTATGTAGTTGATTTTTTAAAAGAAGTTTAGTGAATGCTTCTCTCACATTGTATACCTACATGAAGTTCTTCCCCAGTTAGAGATTCAAATATATGAAATGAAGACATATTAGCAAATATTTTCCACCTGGATCACATGCATATGTTTCCTTGTCTGTCAGAGTTTTTCTTTACTTGACAATATTAGTATATAGCAAATGCCTTTCCACATTGCTTTTATACATAAGGTTTCCATTAAGAAGACTTCATTCATGTTTTTAATAGTATTTCTTCACACTGCTTGTCATGACTTACCAATTATTGCCACACTGTCTCTCAAGTAAGTGTTTGTTCTCTTTTTTAAAAAAAAGGGAATAAATGAAAAAAAGAGACAAAAAATATCATGGGACTCTCCTGCTACAATGCTGTATATGGTTAGATTTCTAAATTTCTTTGTAAAAATGTGTAATTGCTTATTCATATTTTTAAAATTGTTTTTATTTTTAAATTTTTTCTTCATATTCTGTAACGACTTAAGTTTAACATATCAATATTTGATGGAAAATACCTGTTCCATGTTATGCTTAAGGTGTTTGATATTCAGACTGATAGTTAGGTTAAACCAAACGGCATATGTTGTAGGGTAATAATAAGCTTCTTTTCTGGAAGGTTAACAACTTAAGTTTACAGACCAAAAATTAGAGAAAAAGAAGGGCTGCAAGGACAGCCAACATGTTGGCCCTAGCCTTTCAACGTCAGCGAGGACTCAGGACATAAGCGAACCTATGCTGTAACATCATGTAACTCAGTTGTGTCCCAAACTTTCTGATCAAGGAGATTATGGGGCCAAAGAGGAAAGTGATCGATGATGTAGAGTGTGCCTAAGGAGAGTCACGTAGAGAGAAAACATTCTCTCAGACTTTCACAGAGAGAAAATTGGTCAAGCAATGGCTGTGACTCATCCACATAGCTGACACTGACAAAGGATCTACAAAGTGCGGTACAGGGTTTCAGAATAAATCCTGAGGGTACTTGACTGACATTATCAGATACAAAAGTTATATTTCTTGTTATAAAAAGTTACATTTCTTGTTATAGAGGTCTTGCTTTATCTTAGTCTTAACCATCCAGCAGAAAGGTATAAAAACAAGAGATAAGGGGTGAAGCCATGTTGCTATGCTGGGCTATAAAGGGCTCAGGTTAACAACTTTGGACATTGCCAGTCCTGCGGATCACCCACTACTATTGTGGACTACTAGACTGTACTGGAATATTTTGCTGAATTCATGCACCTATACCATTTAAATGACAATGGAAAACCCTTCTCTGACAAAACTAAACATAAAAGGGGATACAAATGAATGACCATTTTGTATCTGTATAGTCAAAATAGTTAGGACAGATATACAGCTGCATTCTCTTAATTCAATGAATAAGATTTGTTCTAATAGTGTTTGTGGAGAGGATGTCATGTCTGCATCTTGTATAATGAATAACCACTGAGACAACTGTACAATGTATTAATTATTTTTTATTTTTTCCATAATTTTGAGTGTATTAATTATTGAAGCTCTCCTACTGCTTGTTTTTTTTAAATTTTTTTAACTTTTTTTATATGAAAGCTCATTTTATTTTTTTTACATTTTATTTTATTTTTTTTCAAAATTTTATTGATAAACAGATAGCAATGAGACAGTTTCAAATCAAATCGGAAGTACAGTTTCAACAAATGATACACTGCATATATTCTTCTTAGTGGTTAATTGCTGTACAAGATGCGGACTTGAGATCCTATTTACAAACACCATTAGAACAAATCATTCTATTCATTAAGAGAATGCAACTATATATCTATCCTAACCACTTTGAATACACAGATACAAAATGGACATTCATCGGTATACCCCATTTTTTCTAAGTTCCGTTATTGAATATTATAGGTGTGTAAACTCAGCAAAATATTCTAAAAGAGGCCAGTAGCCCATAATAGCATTGGGTCTTCTGTTTAACTGGCAGTGTCAGAAATTATTGACCTGAGTCCCCCACAGCTCAACATAACAGGATGGCTTTACTTCCTATATTTCGTCTTCATACTTTTCTACTGGATGGTTAAGACCAAGGTAAAGCAGGGCCTATGCAACAAGAGTTGTAGCTTTTTGATCTGAGAAGGTCAGTGAAATGCCCTCAGGATTTATCCTGAGATCCTGTACCTCAGATTGTAGAACCTTTGTCAGTGTACTGCTTGGTTTTGAAACTGTCTCATTGCTATTTGTCTCTCAATAAAATTATTTAAAATAGTATTTCTTTGTAACGAATTCCTTTCCACATTTTTTGTACACATAAAATTTCTCCACAGTGTAGATTGTTTCATGTACTTGACAGTGTTGATGTGTAGTAAGTGCCCTCACACATTGCTTGCATGTAAAAAGTTTCTCCTTGGGTGAGTTTTTTAATGTATATTGCAAGCATTCTTTGTAGTGAATGCATCCCATGTTGCTTGCACACATTTGATTACTCAACACAGTGACATTTTATATGTTTTGTAATTCTTACTTTGAGTGCTTCTCCACTTTGCCTACACACATAAGGTTTCATCCCACTGTGAGTTATTTCATGTAGTTGACAATACTTGTATATAATGAATGCCTTCCCACATTGCTTGCACACATAGTTTATTGCCAACATGTGTTTTTCATCACTTTTGTAAATACGCCCAAGAATAAATGTTTTTCCAAATTATTCCCATACATATCATTCCTGTGCATTGTGACTTCTTTCATGCATTTTACAATACATGATGAATACTTTCCCACATTGCTTACATACATAGGGTTTCTGCTCCATGTGAAATCTTTCTTGAATTTTACAACTTTGATTATTTAAGGTATTTTCATATTGCTTACATAGAGTTTCTTCCCAGTGTAAATCATTTCATGAAATTGAAAAACACTGCGGGGCTGAAAACTTTCACACTTTTTCTGATGAACAGTTGATTTCACAACAAAGTCAGTTCCTTCACTAAGATCAGAGTAGATTTTCCCTCATTGCTTACATTGAAAGGGTTTCTCTCCATTCTTTGAACTTGCTTCTGAAAGTTCTGAAAATCACTGCAGGTTTCTCCTTGTTCCTTCCATTTACTCAGCTTATCATCAAATTCCACATACTCATTTGACTTATCTGCAGAGCGAGGTAAGATGGGCTCATTTAATGGTCAATTGCCAATCAGACACTTTCCACAAAAATGACTTCTGACTGGCTTTAAAGCAGATTGTTGATTGTTTGCATTAGCATTTGAAGTCTGATCAAACATGTTTTCATATTGATTGCAAGATTTATATTGATAACATCTGGCTACCTCTTCATTTCTTGAGAATTTTTTTATTCTTTCATATTACAATTGTACCAAGTCATTCTATAGCACACATATTTCTAAATGTTTCTCAAGTTACATCTCTGTAGATCTTATTTAGGGATAGTACCTTGGTACTACTCTTATATCTTCATAGTCACTGCTCTATTTCATGGCTTGAGGATTCTTTTCATGGAGCTTACAGCCAGTAGAAATTACAGAAAAAGTCATCTAGTCACCCATTTTCTAGAAGTTTGAAGCACACAATTTGTGCCTGCTCTGTTTTCCTAATATGGTTATTCACTGTTATAAATTTCCCTTGTAGGACTGCTTTCATTTTGTCCCATAAGTTCTTGTATACTGTATTATTGTTATCATTTAATTGTAAAAAATTTCTAATTTCTAATTTCTTTTTTTATTTTCATCTCTGACCTTCATTGGTCCTTCAGTAGTGTGCTATTTAATTTCCATGTGTTTATAAATTCTTGTTTCTTTTGCCACTGATTCTATTTGCAGACAAAGTGAATTTCAAGCAATGACTGATTAAGAGAGATAAAAATAGGTCACTACATCCTTGTGTATCAAACAATCCAAGAGGAAAAACAACAATTATAAACATATATGCAACAAATACAAGTGCACTTAACTGTATAAATCAAATATTAATGATCATGAAAAAGTAAATACACACTAATACAATTGTATGAGGTTTTACAGTAACGCAGTCTCAAAAAGACAGATCAACTAGACAAAAAATTGACAATGAAATATTAGAACTCAGACATCCTTTTGATTACATGGTCTTTGTAGATGTTACAGACTGTTCTACCCTAAAACCTCAGAATACAAATTCTTCTGAGATGCACATGGACAGTCTCCAAAATAGACCGCATATCAGCTCATAGAATATGTTGATGAAAATGCAAAAGAATTTAAATTATCCTATGCATATTAGTCTTCTTTCTTGATCTTACTCTATGAGCTCAGGAGTTTTAATTCAAAAAATTAAGGCCTTTTTTATTCACTACAAAATGGTCATTCACTTACATCCCCCTTTTTTGTTTCGTTTTGTCAGTGATGGGTGTTCAATTGCCATTCAAATATTGTAGGTGCATGCATTCAGCAAAATAGCCCAATATAGTCTAATAGTAGTGGGTTAGCAGAACTGGCAATGTCAGAAGTTGTTGACTTGACCCTTTTACAGATCAGCTTATTAATATGGCACTACTTTTTATACCTTGTGGTTATACTTTTCTGTTGGATGTTTAAGACCAAATTAAAGAAAGACCTATATAACTAAAAATGTAACTTTTGTATCTCACAAGGTCAGTCAAATCCCCTCAAGATTTACCCTGAAACCATGTGCAGCAACTTGTAGATCTTTTATCAGTGTCAGCCATGTGGATGAGTCACAGCCATTGCTTGACAAATTTGCTGTGTGAAATCCTGAGAGAATGTTTTCTCTCCATGTGACTCTCCTTAGGCACACTCTATATCATTGATCACTTTCCTCTGTGGCCCCATAATCTCCTTGAACAGAAAGTTTGGGACACTACTGAGTTACAGGATGTCATAGTACAGGTTCTCTTATGTCCTGA
The DNA here is from genome assembly GCF_000260255.1 of Octodon degus. Lineage (NCBI taxonomy): Eukaryota > Metazoa > Chordata > Mammalia > Rodentia > Octodontidae > Octodon > Octodon degus. The sequence goes on from NW_004524787.1 coordinate 2,943,742, forward strand.
GTCCTCAATGACCTTGAAGGACTACAGCCAAAATATTGGCTATCCTTGTAGCCATTCTTTTTCTCTAACGTTTTTGGTCTGCAAACTTAAGTTGTTAACCCTCCAGAAGTTAAGCTTAATGATATTATTACCTTATAACATAGACAGCTGATCTTAACATTACTACCTGTCTGAAAATCAAATAGCTTAGACCTAACATGGAACAGGTATTTTCCAACGATCAAAATATTCAGATACTGGCAATGTCAGAAATTGTTGTCTGTGTAGAGGAATGCTATTGACTTTTGGGTATTGACTTTATAACCTGGAAGACCCAATACTATTATGGACTACTGGACTATTTTAGAATATTTTGCTAAGTTAACACATCTATAATATTCATATAACAGAACTTAACGAAAAAGGGATACAGATGAATGTCCATTTTGTATCTGTGTATTTAAAGTGGTTAGGATAGATATATAGTTACATTCTCTTAATGAATAGAGGGATTTGTTCTAATGGTGTTTGTAAATACGATATCATGTCCACATCTTGTACAGCAATTAACCACTAGGAAGAATGTATGCTATGTGTTAATTATTGAAACTGTCCTACCAATTTGGTTTGAAACTGTCTCATTTCTATTTGTTTCTCAAAAAAATTATGGAAAAAAACTGAAAAAATTAAATAAATAAATAAATAAATAATATTCAGATACTTTGATCCAGTAATTCTGTTTCAGCAATTCATTGTAAGGAAACTATTAGAAATAGAGATGTTTCCACAGGAATGTTTGATGAGATGCACTGCACTGCTTAGGGCTAAACTTGGCTGTGGGTGAGTGAAAGCTGACAAAGGCTTAAACAAGCAGAGTATTCCTTCTTCCTACATATCTGGAAGTTCTGAGGCCAGCATCTGTTTAAGATCCAAGTTCTCATCTTACTCTGTAACACTCATAGCAAGTAGCTGTCTTCTTTTTGCCAAAAAGTGGCTCTGGTACACTCAGGATTTGCATCCCTACTCCAGGCAGAGCAAAGGGAGCAGGGCAAGCCTCATGCTCAGCATGTCTCTGTCAAACACCCACAGGTCTTTGCATGCATCTCTTACTGCTCAAAGTGAGTCATGTAACCTCTCTTGGCAGATTTTCATCTAGGTACATTATCATTTCCCTGACCAGAGGTGGTGTTCAACTAACAAGGAAGATGTAATAGGGGGTCTGTTTTACTAGGACATTCTCTGTAACTGTTAATCCAAGGTTTCTGAAGTTTACAGATGTAGAAAATGCTCACCATGTAATACCAAGTGAGAAGCAAGAAAGAGAACACACTACTCTTGGTTTAGTTTTAAAAAATACTTTACTCACACATGAGGAAAAAATACTAATTGTAGCCAGTTGTGGTGATGTCTACCTGTAAGTGTAGGACTGTGCGACGCTGTGGCAGGAGAATGACAAGTTTAAGCCAAGCCTGAGCAACTTAGTGATATAGTGAGACCCTATCTCAATTTAAAAAATTGAAATAGCAGGGGATCTAGCCCAGTCCTAAGTACTGAGTTCAATTCTCAGTACCACAAAACAAAAATTAAACATTAATTGTATTTAACATCTACACACTGTAATTGTTATTTCTAGTCAGAATGCTAACAATAGGTACAATTTTCATTTTATGTTTTGCTGTATTTTCTAAATTTTCTTTAATGAACTTATATAACTGGGAAAAATCCTATTTAAAAAACAGAAAAAAAATATTATTTTAAAAAATGCTTTCTGTACTTTCAAAAGACACTAAGCTAAAATGTACATACCGTTTTCCTCTTCATTGTCAAAAGAAAGGAAGCTGTTATTTTTTTATTTGCTTTTGTGAATTCTTTTTAAGGGCGTCTTGCTTATTTACTTCATCCTCATTTTTCTTCTTTTTTGAGCTTGCTGTTAAACCTGTGTATTTTTCGTCTGACTGCTGCTTGATTGATTTTTGATGCAGGATTCATCTATCAGTTGTGGCTCATTCTTCATCTGCTTTGGCAGCCTTTATTTCTGCTTTTATTTTCATGATTTCTTCAGCTGTCAGGTCTCCCTTTTTAAAAACCACCACTTGGGGCTGCTCATCCTCTTTGTCACTGTGATCAACCTCTTCATCTGGGAGCTGTGGCTGGATTCTCTTGATCTCCACCGTGGGTCTTTCCCGGTAGCCAACTCGCTCCTTGAAGTGAGACAGGAACACGGGCTTGGCGGGCCACACATAGGACACCCAGTTTCTCTGGCTCTTGGCAGCTCCAGGCCAACACAATTCCTTGGGTTGTGGAGCACAATGCAGAGTTGACAGCGCATACATAAAACCAGCTCTTTGAGTCATTAATTCTGTGTATTGTTTTCTTTGTCTCAATTCCAGTAATTTCTGCTCTAATTTTATGATTTCTTCCCAGCTTTGGGTTTTGTACTTGCTTTGCTCTTCTTTTTCTAGAAGCTTGAAGTGAAGCATTAGGGTATTTCTTTGTTCTCACTCTGTTTTCCTAAAGTGTGAGCTCAAGGCTCTAAATTTCCCTCTAAGAACTGCTTTCACTGCATCCCACAAGTTCTGGTAAGTTGTACTTGAGTTTTTGTTGGATTGTAGATATTGTTTAATTTCGTGTTTAATTTAATCTATAACCCATTTTTTACTGAGTAGGGAGTTATTTTATTTCCATATGCTTCTGGGGGGTTTGTGGTCTGTTTTGTCATTAATTTCCAATTTCATTGGCACTATGATCAGACAATATGCATGGGATAATTTGTTTTCTTGCATATACTTAAGCTAAGCATGACCTATGGATTAGTATATGGTCTATTTTAGAAAATATCCTATATGCACCTGAAAATAATCTGTATTCAGATGTTGTGGGGGGAATGCTCTGTACATGACCACTAAGTCTGTGTGTTCAAAAGTTTGGCTTAGTTCTGCTAATTCTTTGCTAATCTTTCACCTGTTTGACCTATCTTTTTGAGATAAGGAGATCTTAAGATCCCATGTTAAGATTGTGATATTGGTTATTAGATTTTTCATGTCCTTTAAATTTGTCTTCTATAGTTGGGTGCCCACATATTTGTTGCATACATATTTCTGACTGTTATTTTTTCCTCATCGTTTTTTTTCCCCTAACCAGTATATAGTGACCTTCTTTATCTTGTTTCATCATTCTCGGTTTGAAGTTCAGATTGTATGCAAACAAAATAGATACCTGTGCCTTTTTTCTGAGGTCCTGATGAACATAGCACTTCTTTCTATCCTTTGACTTTCAGCGTATGGATTTCTTTATGGGTTAAATTTGTTTATTGCATACAACATATTATTGGTTTGTGTTTCTTTTTTCTTTATTTAGTACCGGGTGTACAGTTTATACAGGATCTCACTAGGTAGACTGGACTTGTAGTAATTCTCCTGTTTTCAACCTCCCAAGCACTGAGATTACAGGCGTGCACCACCACACCCAATCTCAGTCACTATCTCAGCATGCCCCGGGGGCCAGGGCTGGCACAGCCCACCAAGGATCAATCCTCAGCCACTGTGCTCTACCTAAGCAGGTGCTTTAGTCCACTGAGATACCTGGCCAGCCCTGGATTTTGTTTCTTAATCCACTCTGCTAGTTTCTTTTAATTGGTGAACTGAGTCCATTTACATTGGTGGTATAATTGATATATATTGACTCATGTTTCTCATGTTATTTTCCTGGTGTTGGTTCCCTATTTTTCTCCTGTTCTTAGTACTTTGCCTTGTTTGGTAGGTTCTTTCTATTATTGTTTTTAGAACTGTGGACATTTTGATACCTTTCTAGAATATCTTTTAGTACTCTGTTTAGGGTTGATTTGGTCATCATGAATTTCTTATTTGTTATTTATCATGGAAGCATTTCACTTCTCCATTAAACTTGACAGTGAGTTTTGCAGTATATGTCAGTCTGGATTGAAATTTGTTTTCTTGTAGAATTTGAAATACTTTGCCTCATGTTCTTCTTGACTTGATGGCTAGTAATGAGGAATCTGCTGTAATTCTGATGGGTTTTCTTTAATATGATCTGTTTCTTTTCTTTAGCAACTTTTAGTATGCTGTTCTTGTTCTAAATTGCTGGGATTTAAACTAGTAAATGTCTGGGTGTGGTTGTAATTGGGTTGATATTATTTGGAGTTCTATATGCCTCAGTTACCTGAATATCTAATTGTTTCCCCATATTTGGGAAGTTTTCTGCTATTACTTCTGCCCATATTCTTTTTTAATATTTATTTATTTATTTATTTATTTATTTATTTATTTATTTTGTGGAACCGGGGATTGAACTCAGGCCCTTGAGCTTGCCAGGGAAGCGCTTATTCTACTGAACCATCTCCCCAGCTCCACCATATTCTTTTTATGTGTCATTTATGTTGCCTTCTTCTTTTTCATTGATGCCTATTAGTCTTATGTTGTTCGTCTTTGTATCATCTTGCAACTGTTGATTTATTATTTCCTGGAACCTAGTTCTTTTAAAGACAACTTCCCTTAACTTCTCAGGAGCTTCAATAGTGTCTTCAAGATCTGAGAGCCTATTTTCACTTTAATTCAAATGATTTTGCCAAATTGTAATGGACTTTTTATTTGTTGTATGTCTTTGAATCTCCTTCATGCACCCTATTTCTTTCCTATATTGCTCATTCAAGGTTTCAATCATTTTTCTATTCTCCTCAATTTTTTTAATTGTTGTCTTCTTTAGAAATCTTTAGTAATTTTTTTCATTATACTTATCATTTCTTTTTTTTACTTGTAATATTATTTCTGGTCTGATTTCCTCTATACTTTTCTACAGTTGTTTCTTTACTTCGGTTGCTATTATTTCACACATTTCAGGTGTGCATCTAGCAATTTCGTTCATGCTGATGTCTTCTAGGTTTTTTCTTGGTGGGTTCGGGATATGAGATTTCTTTTCAATCCTTCTTTTCATCAAGAACCTTTATTTTGGGGAAGGGTAGATGGCTCAGGAGAATAAGTGCTTCCTGGCACTTGCAAGGGCCTGAGTTCAAATCCCCATTAAAAAAAAAAAACTTTATTTTGATTTCTGTGATACCTCCTTCTGAAAGTTTGATAGCAAGTAGCTGTATCAGTGTAATCAGACCATCTCTGTAAAGACTCTTTCTTTGCAATATCTCTCCTGTATCAGAGATTTTTGTTTTGTGTGTTTCTCATGGTTTTGCCTTCTCTGTTGACTGAGAGTGAGACACTGGTTTCCATTTAGCACTGTTCTCCATGTACTGTAGGGCTTTGGTGAGGTTATTACCCAAGCACCTCCCGATATTATTACCCAATGGAGAATATGTGGTTAAGGCAGATATGGTTTCCCATTTACAGTAGTATAATTAGCAATACTAGTAATAGCTTTTGAAATTTAAAAATTGACAAAATTTTGTAACTAATGGGTTTGTACTTTAGACTATAGGAGCATACGCTATATCTGTATAACAAAGCAGATCTTAAATTGAGAATTTGTATTTAAATAGTTGCCCTGAGCTCTGTCTGGGCACTTGCCCTTCATGAACCTGGATTTTTCCTGGCAGACTAGTTCATCCTCTGGGCTCTGCTGGCTGTTGATCCAGACAAAAGGGGGTTTTTGTTGTTTTTTGTTAATTTTGTTTTTTATTAATTTTATTGAGAAACAAATAGTAATGAGGCAGTTTCAAAACAGGATAGTAGGACAGTTAAAATAACTAATACACTGCATATTGTTGTTTTCATAGTAGTTATTCATAGTACAAGATGCAGACATGATATCCTGTCCAAACACTATTAGTACAAATCTTACTTCTCATTGAATTAAGAAAAAGTTGTTCTATATCTATCCTAACTATTTTATATATACAGATACAAAATGGTCCTTCATTTATATCCCCCTTTTTCATTTATTTTCTGTCAGAGATGGGTATTGCACTGGCATTTAAACATTGTAGGTGCATGAATTCAGCAAAATAATCCAATATAGTCCAGTAGTTGTAGTGGGTTATCCATAAGACTGTTCAGACCTCAAAAGTCATCTCTGAAATTGCTAGGCTCCAGACCTTGTTCCCTGCTCTAGCTGTGCTTTCTGCCACCATCTTTTTTTTCATAATTTTATTGAGGAACAAATAGCAATGAGAAAAAAGTTTCTGAACAAATATCCTAAAAGGACTATAAAAAGTAAACAGCCAATTTGAAATTTTATACTCAGCAGAAACATTTTAAAAATAGAGGTGATAATTCTCTATGTATGCATAAGCTGAGTGAATTCTTAAATATCAAACTCATATTACAAAAGTTTGAAGAAAGAAAAATATTTGGTTCTGGGAATCCAACTCAGGACTTTGCACTTGCCAAGCGGGCACTGTGCCACTGAGCTATATGCCCAGTCCTCAAGAAATTTTTAATGATGAGGGCTGGCTAAATGGCTCAGTGGATTAAAGCACCAACAAGTGGGCGCAGGGGCCAGGGCTTCTATTCCTGAGCCTGCAGGGCTGGCCCCGCCCCTACAGCACCTGAGACTGCTATTGAGACTGGGCACCTGTAATCCCAGCTCTTGGGAGCTGTAAACAGAAGGAACACTATGAGTCCAATCTAGTAGTGAGACCTTCAACACCCTGTAGACCCTTCCCTAAAATACAAAAAAGAAAGAAAAAAAAAAGAAATTTTTAATGATGTAAGTAAAATTTCCACATGAAAGTATGAATCTATATAAATAAGTGAAAACCTTCACAAATATTGGATTACTTTGCACAATTCATGCACCTACAATATATGAATGGCAATGGAATACACATCTCTGACAGAAGTAAACAAAAAAGGGGGATATAGGGGCTGGGGAGAAGGCTCAATGCAATAAGCACTTCCCTGGCAAGCACAAGGGCCTGAGTTCAACCCCCAGTTCCCCAAAAAATTAAAAATGGGGGATATAAATGAAGGACCATTTTGTAGTGAATATATATATGTATATGTATATGTATATACAAAATAGTTAGCATAGATATACAGCTACTTTCTCTTAGTTCAATGGGAAGAAAATTTTGAATAGTGTTTTGACAAGATATCATGTGTGCATCTTCTACTCTGATTAACTACTACAAAGACAACAATATGCAATGTGTTAATTGTTGTAACTGTCCTACTAACCTGTTTTGAAACTATCTCATTGCTACTCCTTTCTCAACAAAGTTGTTTTTAAAAAACTACATGTATAAGATTCGTTTTGCCATTTTATACAACTCCTTAAACTATAGATGAAAGATGTGGAGGGAAGAAACATTGTCCAATTTTCTAAGGTTATTATATGATATGTGAAATATAACCAAAGCACTTGAAAGTAGACTTTGTAAGTTAAAATTATATTTTATAAACTTTAAATCAACATTAAAGACCCCACACACATATTCACAAGAGTTATAGGTAATAAGCTGACAGATGGGATGAAGTTTAATCCTTAAGAAAATTTAATAGAAAGAATGCCAAAAAGAAGAAAAGCAGAGCAAATAAAAGGTGGGACAGGCAAAAATAATAATATAGCAGAGGAAAAACAACAAATATATATTCATGTTCATCTATGACTATGATCACCATGTAAAAGATAAATAGTTTGAATGAAAAGAAGATATATAACACATGTTACCTAATATTAAGCAATTCTAAATATGGGAACACTTAAAAATATAAGCGCTATCAGGGTACACTGGTACATACCTGTAGTTTCATGTACTTGAGAAGCTGAGACAGAAGTAATGCAATTCCAAGGGCAGCATAGGTTACATACTAAGACTCTATTGCAAAATGTTGTCTTTTATAAAGGGCTGTGGTTTTTACCTTAGTAATAGAGTAGTTCTTTTGCATGAATAGAAGCTTGGTTTTATCCCCAGGACCACTACCACCAAAAAATACAAATTATTATTCTGCCAAATGGGTTAACATACCCAGTTTTATACTATTGTCTTTTACAGAAATTCTTGAAAATATTTCCATCATTGGCTTTTGGGAACTTGGACTTCAGGAGTGTTCTCAGTAGGTGTCCTAGTTACTTTTCTTTCATTGTTGTGACAAAATACCCTACTCCCAAATTAAAGAAGATATCAGTTTGTGGAGGTTTCATTTCATACAGTGCTAGCTCCAAGGCAGAGTTACATATGGTGAAGGGCAACAGGCCATGATACAAGATAGCAAAAGCAACAAGAATGAAAAGGGAGGAGCTACAAGAACAAGCTTTTTTCCCTCCCTTACATTGTATGCAGGCTACTGCCCTAGAGTGGGTAATAGCCCTAACACCCATAATCCCAGCATTAGACCATGAATCAATTGCACACTCTAGAAGCCCACCCCCACAAGTGCAATAGGCTTTGGAGGCAATCTGGATACAAGTAACAGTATGTGTGTCAGTCGTTGCTCACTAAAGTAATAGATTTAATATAAAGATATATAAGTATGTAAAGATTTACAAGGGAAGCTTCTTGCAGAGGTGTGGAAGAATATAAAAGGGATGTCTGTGCCCTGGAGGGCAAAAGCTTCCAGTCAAAAATTGAATGCTTGGAGTTCACTGTAGTGTCCCATATGAGTCCATATCAGGGGAACTAAGAAGCATAGCAATTCCATTAAAATTGAAGCTAAGATATTGTCCTAGTTACTTTGGTCTCCTGCATCTGAGTAAACAAGTGAAAGAGAGTTTCAGTGTTGGAAGTGGTGGCTGAGCCAGACTATCAAGGTGAAATTGGACTATAGCTCCACAAAGAATAAAAAGACAAATATAGTTGGAGTGCAGGAAATCTCTCAGGGCACCTTCTAGATTTAGAATGATCTCTTATTACAGTCAATGTGAAACTAAAAGAACCCAATCTATGTGAAAGAAAAACGGCCTAGAACCTTCAGGAATGAAGGTGTGAGTCACACTATAGAGAAAGAACCAAGATCTGCTGAGGTGTTTGCTGAAAGCCAAGGGAACATAGAATGGGGAGTAAGGGATGGTAGTTCTAAATATCACAATGATCCCATGACCAGTTTCATAAATGAGGATTGCAATAGATCTTTCCAAATATGTTTATTTAGTATAATGTTGACAGACTTAATATTGAAGTTAGGAAATGTTGGAATAAGCATCATCCAAAGAAAACTCATCTTCTATTTTGGGAGGGAATTAGTGAGTTTCTATATGTACTCCACATAGTTGTAGCATGCTATGTGTAATTATGAACTTATCTTTGAACAATATCTGGAGATTATGCTTTAAAGAAATTGTCTGGTTGTCAAGTTGACAAGGTATGTCTTAGAGCAGTTATCTGTTGTGTGAGCGGTAGCAATTCTCTTCTCAGGCAGTCTCAACTTCAAGCCAAGAATGACAAAACGAAATAAATAAGGCCACTATATACTGGTTAGGGGAAAAATACAAGAGGAAGCAGTAACAATCATAAATGTATCAGCACCAAACATGGGAGCACACAACTGTATAGGACAAATCTTAATAGACATGAAAAATCTAATATCCCATACCACAATCTTAACAGGAGACCTTAACACCCCCATGTCCCAGAAAGATGGGTCAACCAGACAAAAAATTAGCAAAGAAATAGCGGAACTGAACCAGAGCTTGAAAGAAATAGACTTGGTGGATATATACAGAGAGTTCCACCGAAACACAGCTGAATATGCATTTTTTCCGCTTTTCATGGGTCATTTTTTAGAATAGACCACATACTAGTCCATAGGTCATGCTTAAGTATATGTGAGAAAACAGAAATTCTCCCATGCATATTATCTGACCACAGTGCAAAGAAATTGCAAATAGCAAAAGAAACCAGAAAAACTCCATAAATACATGGAAATTAAACAACACCACTCAGCAATCAGTGGGTCACAGATGAAATTAAACAAGAAATTCAACAATATGTAAAATTGAATGAAAATTCAAGCACTACTTATTGGAATTCATGGGTTATGATGAAAGCAGTTCTCAGAGGTAAATTCATAGCTGTGAACACACACATTAGGAAAACAAAACGGAAACAAATAAACACACTAATATTGCCACTCCAACATCTAGAAAAGGAAGAGCAAAGCAAACCCAGAACCCAAAGACGGGAAGAAATCATAAAGATTAGAGCAGAAATTAATTCCATTGAGATGAAGAAAACAGTTAAAAGAATTAACGAATCAAAAAGCTAGTTCATTGAAAGACTAAATAAACTCGATAAGCCTCTAGCTAACCTCATCCAAAAGAGGAAAGAAAAAATTCAAATACAAGCAATAAGGAATGAAAAGGGTGTAATCACCACAGACCCAGTGGAAATTCAGAAGATTATCAGTAGCTACTTTAAGAATCTTTGCAGGAGTAGGATTTCCTGCCGTGTTCCGGGAGCCCCCAGACCCAGTCCTAGCCCAGGAAGGAGCTGAGCACAGCAGCCAGACCTAAGCCAGACGCAGCTGGATAAGTCCAAACTCTGTAGATCTCCACCTTAACTTCAGTAGGTGT
>NW_004524787.1:2960518-2972126 GCF_000260255.1 Octodon degus
ACAAGTCCGCATCTTGTACAGCAATTAATCACTAAGAAGAATATATGCAGTGTATTATTTGTTGAAACTGTCCTTCTGATATGATTTGAAACTGTCTCTTTGCTATCTGTTTGTCAATAAAACTTTGGAAAAAAATAAAAAATAAAAAAAAAAGAATCTTTGCAATCACAGAACAGAAGACATAGACGAAATGGACAGCTTCCTTGAAAACTACAGATTATCAAAACTGAATCAAGAAGATAGAACAACTCTCAATAACCCAATAACAACCCATTGAATATTAAATGTAATTTTTAAAAAAACAGCAACAAAGAAAAGTCCAGAACCTTATGAATTCACAGCTGAATTCTACAGGAAATTTATAAAACATATAGTCCCTACACTCCTTAGTCTCTTCAATGAAATTGGAAGGAAGAAGTCCTCCCAAAAACCTTCCTGGAGGAAAGTATTATACTGATACAAAATCTGGGAAAAACACAACTAAAAAGAAGAATTTTTTTTGTTTTTTGATTTTTTATTAAGAAATAAATAGTAATGAGACAGTTTCAAAACAAGATAGTAGGACAGTTACAATAATTAATACCTTGCATATTGTTGTCTTTGTAGTAGTTATTCATAGTAGAAGATGCAGACATGATATTCTGTCCAAACACTGAGTACAAATCTTACTTCTCATTGAATTAAGAGAAAGTAGTTGTACATCTATCTCAACCACTCTATATATACAGATACAAAATGGTCCTTCATCTATATCCCACTTTTTCATTTATTTTTGTCAGAGATGGGCATTCCAGTGCCATTCAAATACTGTAGGTGCATGTACTCAGCAAAATAGTCCAATATAATCCAGTAGTCATAGTGGGTTATCTGTAGGACTGTGCAGACCTCAAAAGTCATCTCTGAAACAGGACATCCTGTCTTCATCTTGTACTATGAATAATCACTGTAAAGACAATATGCACTGTATTATTTATTGAAACTGTCCTATTAATTGGTTTTCAAACTGTCTCATTGCTATTTGTTTCTCAATAAAATTAAAAAAAAACACCATTCCTGCTACCATAGACACTTTGTTCATAAGCCCATTAGGCAATGCCAAGGGTCACTAAAGATAGGCATTGTCTACTATCTACAAAATGGTTCATCTTATCAACTTGATCATTAAAGTCATTTTCTACTGAGATCTCTTTTTGGTAAGCATTTACATAGGATACATATATTTTTACATCCCTTGCTCATATGTAGAGGTCTATCTACTTGCCTCAACCCCAAATATTTTTGTCACCAATTTTCAAGTCATGTTCTATCCAAGTTCTTATCTGGTCAGCCCATTGACTTCAGCTCCTGAAATGGTACAAAACCACCCTTCTGGCCATTTTTCCTTCTATGAAAAAATGTACAGGTGTACTGGCTAATGTCCTGATCACTGTAAAGATTTCTCTTCTTTGTGGTCCTTCCAGGATATCCTGTGCTGAAATACTGTAGCTCTCCACTTGTAGTTGGTGCCTGAATAATGTACAGAACCACCTATAAGTCATGTCCTCTCTCTCTCTATCAACTGATTATATGCTGCATGACAAAAGGCCATAGGTTCATGTTGAGAGACAGAAGCAACCAAATTGTGTGCTCCAGAGCTGCCCTGGTTCCATCATATATATCATTTCCATTTAATGATGGACTATGACTGTGTATGTCCAACTTTATGAATCAGTGGATAAGATAATACCCAGTTCATGATGGGCAAGACACATGGTAAATGTGTGTCCAGTGGTGAAACATTCGGTATCCACTAAGGCACAGTTGCAGACCAGGAAATGATTTATGTTGAGAGATTAGTTGTCTGCAGATGATGGTAGGGCCTTGCTCCAAAATTCTAAAGCCCTCTGTTGCTGGGGGTGTGGGTATGGCAGAGACTCCAAACAGCATCCTCACCTGCTACTGACCCTTCAGGTTTCATTGGATCTGGCGGATCATAATGACACCAATGTCAGAGAAGCCTGCACAGAAATTTGGACTCATTGTAGAACCTTGTTTTATTTTGGGCTTCACTCATCCTACCAGCTTTCCAAGTTACTTGGTAAATAAGCCAGTATAAAACATATAAGTGCAAAATGTGCTGCCACCAAAATCCAAATATGGCCACTAAGCACCGCACCACTTTTTTGGTTTTAAGGAGATCCAGATAGGACAACTTGTCTTCTGTCTTGGTAGAGATATCTCTATATAACCCAAACCACTGAAATTTTAGAGGTAGAAAGCCTTCAAATTTTACTTGGTTTTATTTCTTATCCTCTGGCTAATACATGCTTTACTAACAAATCCAGAGTTCATTCAACATCCTGGTCATTTTATCCAATTAGCATAATATCATCAATACAATGGACTTCTGAGATAATTTGTGTGAGAGAAAGATCAAGATTTCTGTGAACTAAGCTCTAACACTGGGCATGGGAGTTAAATCCAGGCTTAAACCTGTGTCCTGTGAATGCATCCCTTACTCTTCCACTGTAAATTTGTGCTTTAGCATTATAGTAGCCAATTGTGTTTCTCAGTACCTTTCCCTGAGGGATACAGGAAGTAATATATGTGTCTACCCACTTGGTATAATGAATAGCAAGGAGTATACACATATGAAAATGTGGCAAAGCAGGATTTAGAACCACCTGTATGCTCTAACTTACTTTACATATTTTTACCTGAAGTTCTGATCAACCCACACCACTCCAAGATTTGTTAAATCCTTTCTTTGGATTTTTCTGGTAGAATTAAACTAATTGAATATAATAGCACATGAAAAAAAGACAGATTTGCAAGTTTTGAGGTAGGTCAAAAGTGAATTGTCAAATTACTCATGCACTGAAGATGAAAATTATCCATTATTGTAAAAATATATGCTTTTATATGAAAAGACTGAAGTGGGTGGATGGTGATGAGGATGAGGATGACTTTGACACTGGCCATGGGAGCCCAAGAACCTATGACAGATAAATGGAGTAAGAATCCATTGATACAGACACAGGGAATGCAGACCACTTTGCTTCAAAAACAAAGAAAACAGCAATGTGAGTACATACTTGATGAAGTGAAATGTTTCCAAATGGCCATGTAACCAGAACAGATGATTCAATGTTAGAAAAATATAATGAGGGTCTTTGCAGGAATTAAACATTGGACAGAATACTGGAATTGCTAGTGTTGGAATTTGAAACAGGTGAAATACTACAGGATGCTGTGAAATACACAAAGGGTGAAATGCAAGTAAAATGTTCTTTGTGCACCCATAGCTAAACTCTGAAATGCATTTATTATGACACTGCACTAGCTGAACTGAAATTCTTCATAGATCTGCTGTTCTTAGCAGGAACTTCTCATGATGATTACAGGAATATAAAAGACATGAAAAGCAATAGTCAAAATATGTCCTAAAAACATATTCTCTTATAGATATCAAAAGTTCATATTCTTTCAATTTAAGCACTCATACAGGAACTTAGCCATCAAGTCCTTATTCATATAGTAATAAACCAAATGACGTTGTGAACAAACTAGTTGCTGCCATCTTCCAAACTGATCAGAATGTGACGTTCAACACTTGGTTTACTGGTTTCTGGTTGATGCTGCATTTGCTAAAAGAGCATAAGTTGACTATCACAAGAACTGTATACCACAACAAAGTAGAAATTCCAACTGAAATGTTGCAATTTCAAAACAAAAAGCTATACAGTATAATCTTTGAATTTCAGAAAGGTGTAAGATTGACCTCATGCATGGCAAAGAGAAGCAAGCTGGTACTTCTTTTTTTTTTTTTTTTCATCTGAATGCCCTCAGGGGTGGTTTGGCTGGCTGGAGTGTTGTGGGGATCGAACTACAGCAACCTGAGGCTGACAGCTTTGTGGAAGCAGCCACTTAAACAGCTGAGCTAAGGCCAGGCCCCCCAAGCTGGTACTTCTAATGTTAAATTTTCACCATGGTAGAAATACTGCTAGTGAACCCATGGCAAGATGCAGCCCTGAGATGCAAACTTTGAACAACAAAACTGAATGTGGAGTAGATGTTGAGCTATGTGGCAACTATGATGTCACTTGTAACAGGAAACATTGGCCTATTATTGTGCGTTATTCCATCCTAAACATGTGTGGCCAAAATACTTTGAAAGTTTATAATTTAAAAAAAGTGAAAAATCTCCAGAAAATATCTTAGAGCATTGGGACTGGAGCTCATAAGAGATCATCACAGCAGGATAAAATTAAATGTTTCTGACAAGGTAACTATGCAAAAAAAAATTTGTGGAACACACTGGGGAGTTGACAAGTGACAAGGCAGATGCAGCATCACAAGGGCTACTACAATGACAGGAAAATTGAAAAAAAATGTCAAGTGTGCCCTAGAAGAAAATATAGGAAAAGAAAACATATATGCTATCAGTATAAATGAGATTTGTGTAGGAAGCATGCAGTTTTCATGTTTGAAGACTGCCTTGGGTTTAAAAGTTAAGCAAATTTTATTTATGTGATAGACTTCTGTTTGTCTTTTCACTGTAGCTCACAAAGTTTTATTTCTGATGTCTTTTAGGCTTTGTAAGCAAGTAACCAGCTGATATGAAAGTGTTGATGTTTCTTCTAAGTACTCATTGCATATATGATGTTATTTTATTGACCTCTTTTTCCCCACTAAGTCGTGTTGTACAATATAGTAGGAAGCTAATGACAAAACAGGAGAATAGGGCCTGGGGAGATAGTTTGAAGATCTAAGCACTTGCCGGGCAAGCACAAGGATCCAACTTCGATCTCTGGTACCACATGCCATGCCAGCCACAGAACCCCAGGCTCTGAAACTGGATATGGTGGCTCACACCTGTAATCCCAGCACTAGGGAGGCTGAGACAAGCAGATCACTATGAGACTGAACCGTGTAGAGAAACCCTGTAACAAATAAATAAATTAGTGTTTAATTAAAAAAGAAAAAACAGGAGAAACAAGTGACAAGCCTGCTATATAGGAAAGAAAAGCTAAGCACACGTGCTGTTAGTATAAGTGAGACATGTGCATGGAGCCTGCAGTTTTCATTTGTGAAGATTACCTTTAGTGTGATCATTGAAGTAAATCTTATTTCTTTTTTAAAATTCATTTTAATGAGGAGAAAAAGGTAAAATAGAAATGAAACAGTTTTAAAACAGGTTAGTAGGACAGTTACAATAATTAATGCATTCCGCATTGCTGTTTTCATAGTATTGAAAGAAGGTGCAGACATGATATCTCATATAAATAATATTAGTACAAACTTATATTCTCAGTGAACTAAGAGAAAGTAGCTGTATATCTATCCTAACTCTTGTGCATACATATTTTTTCTCTTTTTTCACAACAAAATAGTCCTTATTTACTCTTTTGTGAAGTAATGCATGACGCTAGGTTGCCTAGCAGCTGACAGTGAAACTTAACGAGACAGGATGTTCATCTCAGGAGTGAGGTAGCTTGTTTGCTTTAGGCACTGGGTCAAGTCCAAACTACACATGTTTGATTGATTCCGTAACTTTGTGGCTCCCAACATATATCCCTTTTTCACTCTGTTTTGTCAGAGTTGGGTGTTCTAGTGCAGTTAGAGAAGCTGTACTTGGAGAAGTCCTGAAAGAACTTTTTCATATTTGAAACCAGTCTAAACACTGTAGGTACTTGAATTCAGCAAAATAAACCAATATAGTCCAATAGTCCATAATAGCAGTGGGTTATCAGCAGAACTGGCAATTGTCAGAAGTTGTTGACTTGAACTTTTTACAGCTCAGTGTATTAATATGCCGTTACTTTTTATTTTTTTCCACATCCATTAAACTTTAAACTTTTATTTTTTTCCATAATTTTATTGACAAGCAAATAGCAATGAGACAGTTTGAAATCAAATTGGTAGGACAGTTTCAATAACTAACACATTGCATACTCTCTTCCTAGTGGTTATTTGCTATACAAGATGCAGACATGATATCCTATTTACAAACACTATTACAAAAAAATCCCTCTATTCATTAAGAGAATGTAACTATTTATCTATCTTACCGCGGACCTGTGGAAATTCACAAGATTATCAATAGCTACTTTGACAAACTTTGCTATCACAGAATAGAAGACACAGACAAAATGGACAGATTGCTAGAAAGGTACAAAATACCACAAATGAATCGACAAGATATAACCACTCTCAATAGCCCAGTAACAGCCAATGAAATATGAGATGTAGTAAAAACCCTACCAGCAAAGAAAAGTCCAGGTCTGGCTGAATTCACAGCTGAATACTACGAGAAATTTATAGAAGATGTAGTCCCTATACTCCTCAAACTCTTCGATAAAATTGAAAAGAAGCAATCTTCCAAAATCATTCCGGGAGGCAAGTATTATACTGATAACAAAACCAGGGAAAGACGCAACTAAGAAAGAGAACTACAGGCCGATCTCCCTCATGAACATAGATGTCAAAGTTCTCAATAAAATCCTAGCAAATAGAATACAACAAATCATCAAGAAGATTGTACACCATGACCAGGTAGGATTCATCCCAGGGATGCAAGGATGGTTCTGTATTTGAAAATCTATAAATGTAATACACTATATCAATAGAGCGAAAACGAAAAACCACATAATCATATCCATTGATGCAGAAAAGGCTTTTGACAAAGTCCAACACTCATTCTTGTTCAAAGCCCTACAGAAAATTAGAATAGATGGCCTCCACTTCAATCTGGTAAAACCCATTTATGAAAACCCAACAGCTAACATAATCCTAATTGGGGAAAAACTGAAAGCTTTTTCTCTTAGATCTGGTACAAGACAAGGATGGCCTCTATTAACATTCCTATTCCATATAGTTCTGGAATCATTAGCTATAGCCATTAGACAAGACAAACAAAAAAAGGATAAGAATAGGTCAAGAAGAAGTTAAATTATCATTATTTGCAGATGACATAATACTTTACTTGGAAGACCCAAAAAACTCCACCAAGAATCTACCAGAATTAACACAAAAATGCAGTAGCATAGCAGGTTATTAAGTCAATACACAAAAGTCAATAGCATTCCTCTACACAGACAACAAACACATTGAAAGGAAAATTAGAGAAACATTACTTTTTAGAATAGCACTGAGGAAAATGAAATACCTTGGAATTAATCTAAAGAAGTCAAAGATCTTTCAAAGGAAAATTATAGTACTCTTCAAAAAGAGACTATAGAGGATTTAAGAAGATTTAAAGATATTCCATGCTCCTGGATAGGAAGAAACAACATTGTGAAGATGGCCATACTCCCAAAATTGCTGCACAAATTTAATGCAATCCCTATCACACTACAACCAACAAATCTCACGGAGCTAGAGAAATCATACCTAAAATTTGTTTGGAACCAGACAAGATGTAGAATAGCAAAGGCAATCCTGGTCCATAAAAACAAGGCAGGAGGCATTACAATTCCTGACTTGAAAATGCACTACAAGGCTACTGTGCTAAAATCACCATGGTACTGGCAACAAAATAGACCTGAAGATCAATGTAATAAATTTGAAGATGCTGAAGCCCCTAGGAACACACTCAGCCACCTTATCTTTGACAAAAGATCCAAACAAATACTCACTGGAAGAAAGCTAGACTCCTTAACAAATGGTGCTGGAAAAACCTGCTATCTACATGTTGAAAACTAAAACTTGATCCAGGTCTATCATCATGTACTAAGCTAAAGTCAAAAGGGATTAAAGACCTAAACATTAAAGCAGAGACACGAAATTTACTGGAAGAGAAAGTAGGAGAAACTCTTGAAGACATTGGGGTAGGCAGAGAGTTCATGAACAAAAATCAAATCATACAGGAAACAATTGTAAGAAGTAAAAACTGCAACCTGCCCTTACTGAGAAGATTTTGCACGCCAAAAGAAATTACCAACAAAGTACAAAGGCAACCCACAAACTTGGAAAAAATCATGACAAATAACTACTCAGAAAAAGGTCTGCTCTCCAGAATTTATAAAGAACTAAAAAACACTAGGGCCCCAAAATTTAAAGACCCAGTCCAGAAATGAGCATCTGAGATGAACACACATTTCTCAGAGGATGAAATTAAAGAAGCAAATAAATATATGAAAACATGCTCCACATCACTAGCCAGCTACAAAATACAAATTAAAACAAAATTGAGATATCACCTCACACAAGAAGAAATGGCTATCATAAAAAAATCAACCAACAACAAAGGTTGGAGAGGGTGTGAGGAAAAAGGAACCCTTCTCCACTGCTGGTGGAAATGTACACTGGTGCAACAGTAATGGAAATCAGTGTGGAGACTCCTTAGAAAACTTGGACTGGAAATCCCATTTGAACCAGTTATTCCTGTACAGGAAATTTTCCTGGAGGACCAGAAACATCAAATCCTAGTGCTATATTTGTGCCTAAGTTTATAACAGCACAATGTATGATAGCCAAATCTTGGAAACAACCAAGATGCCCATCACCTGAGGAATGGCTGAAAAAGATGTGGTATTGTTACACAATGGAGTATTACTCAACTATAAAGAATGATAAACTCAATGCCTTCATATTGAAGTGGATGCCACTTGAAGATATAAGTGAAATAAACCAAACACACATGTGTAAATATGCTATAGTTTCCCTTGTATAAGAACTCAAAAGTAGAAATACAAATAGAAAAGTATAATACAAGTAAAACACAAGCAGGAACTTGAGGATTAACTATTTAAGAGAGTGAAAGAAAAAGAGCTAGGAAACATGACAGGGACAAGCCACACAGTTATATGTAGAAGATGGGCAAGGCAATGATCCTGAGAATCTCCAGAAGATTTTTGAATCTAACAGTTAATTGGAAAGATTCTCACCCTGACTAACTATATATACTGATACCTGTAAACTAAGCAATTGCACTGAAGATGGTAATCTGTAATAGTAGTTTCATGCTTGGAGTGCCTTTTATTCTGGTTTGCTGAATATGGGCTGCTTATCATGACATGCCAGTTGGTGCTGTGCTGTCTCTTGGGTAGATGATAGTTCAAAAAGAAGAGGGTGGTGAATGAAGACAAGAGACAGGAAAAGGAATGTTGTGGGACTGTCCTGCTTCAAGGTTATATATGGTTAGATTTTTGGACTTATATGTAAACATAAGAATAATATAATTCTTTATGAATATTTTTAAAAATATATTCTAATTTTTAATGTTTTTTCATTATATTCTCCAAGGATTTAAATTTCAACATATCAATACTTAATGAAAAATACCTGTTCCATGTTATGCCTAAGATACTTGATATTGAGACAGACAGTGAGGTTACGCTTAACAGCCTAGGTTGTATTGTAATAACAATAAGCTTCTCTTCTGGAGGGTTAACAACCTAAGTTTGCAGAACAAAATTAGAGAAAAAGGAGGGCCACAAGGAAAGCCAACATTTTGGGCCTAGCTTTCCAAGGTCAATTAAGACTCAGGACATATGAAAATTTCTATTGTAATGTCATGTAACTGGGTAGTGTCCCAAATTTTCTGACCAAGGAGATTATGGCCTCAAAGAGGAAAGTTATCTATGATGTAGAATTTGCCTAGGGAGAGTCACATGGAGAGCAAACATTCTCTCAAGCTTCCACAGAGAGCACATTGGCCAAGCAATGGCCGTAACTCATCCACATGGTTGACACTGACAAAGGTTCTACAATCTGAGGTACCTGTACCTCAGGATAAATCCTGAAGGGATTTCACTGACCTTATCAGACCCAAAAGCTATAACTCTTGTTGCACAGGTCCTGCTTTACCTTGATCTTAATCATCCAGGAGAAAAGAAAAAAAAAATGAAATATAAGAAGTAAAGCCATGGTGTTATGTTGAGCTGTAGGTGACTCAGGTCAACAAGTTCTGACACTGCCAGTGAAGAGGAAGACCCAATAGTATTATGGACTATTGAACTCTTTTAGAATATTTTTCTGAGTTAAAACACCTATAATATTAAAATAACGGAACTAAAAGTAAAAGGTGATATACATGAATATCCATTTTGTATCTGGGTATTCGAAGTGGTTACGATAGATAAATAGTTACATTATCTTCATGAATAAAGGGATTTGTTGTAATAGTGTTTGTAAATAAGATATCATGTCCACATCTTGCACAGAAATTAACCACTAAGAAGAATGTATGCAATGTGCTAATTATTGAAACTGTCCTACCAATTTGGTTTGAAACTATCTCATTGGTATTTGTTTCTCAATAAACTCAAAAACTTATAGGAAACAAATTAAAAATAAAAAAATTTAAAAATGAAGTAAATAAAATTGATAAGCCCCTAGCTAACCTTATCCAAAGGAGGAAAGATAGAATTCAAATACAAGCAATAAGGAATGAAAAGGGTGTAATTACCACAGACCTAGTGGACATTCAAAAGATTATCAACAGCTACTTGGAGAATCTTTACTCTCACAGAATAAAAGACATGGACAAAATGGACAGATTCCTAGAAAGGTACAAATTACCACAATGGAATTGACAAGATATATCCACTCTCAATAGCCCAATAACAGCCAATGTAATGCGATATGTAATAAAACACATACCGACAAAGAAAAGTCCAATTCCGGATGGCTTCACAGCTGAATTCTACAAGACATTTACAAAAGATGTAGTCCCTTATACTCCTCAAACTACTCCATGAAATTGAAAAGGAAGCAATCCTCCCTAAATCATTCCAGGAGGCAAGTATAATACTGATACCAAAACCCAGGAAAGATGCAACTAAGAAAGAGAACTACAGGCCAGTCTGCCTCATGAACATAGATGATAAAATCCTCAATAAAATTCTAGCAAATAGAATACAGCAAATAATCAAGAAGATCATACACCATCACCAGGTAAGATTCATCCCAGTGATGCAAGGATGGTTCAATATTTGAAAATCTATAATTGTAATACACTATATCAATAGAGCGAAAACTAAAAACCGCATGATCATCTCTATTGATGCAGAAAAGGATATCGACAATGTGCAACATTCATTCATGTTCAAAGTCCTGCAGAAAATTGGAATAGATGGCGTGTACTTCAATCTGCTAAAAGCCATTTATGAAAACGCAATGGCTAACATAATTCTAAATGGGGAAATACTGAGATCTTTTACCTTAAATCTGATATAATACATGCATGCCCTCTATCACCACTCCTATTCAATATAGTTCTGGAATCATTAGCTACAGCCATTAGACAAGAGAAACAAATAAAAAGAATAAGAATAGTTAAAGAAGAAGTTAAATTAGATACCTCCCCACCCCTCCCGCCGAGTAGGAATAGCTGCCCACTTCTGGGAACCCCCAGACCCAGTCCTAGCCCAGGTCCGGAATTTCTTCCGAGTTCCGGGAACGTCCAGACCCAGTCCTAGCGCTGGTTCACAGTGGGAAGGAGCTGAGCACATCAGCCAGACGTAAGCCAGACGCAGCTGGATAAGTCCAAACTCTGTAGAGCTCCAACTTAACTGCAGCACTTGAGAAGGTTATAACTACAGCAAAGATCTACAACAAAGGGCAGAGGACAGTGCTACACAAAATGACGAGAAGGAACAAAATGCAACCTCAGAACACAAGCCCA
>NW_004524787.1:2992635-3024255 GCF_000260255.1 Octodon degus
CGGCCCACTCTGCGCCTGGGCTGGGACTGGTCCCGCCGGCGCAGGGTAGCAGGAAACTCTCCGCACACTCACCGGACCTGGGCTAGGACTGGGTCTAGGGCCTCCCGGAACTCCGGCAGAAAATCCTACTTGGCGGGTGTGGCGGGGGAGGCACTGCGGAGTGGTGGGGGCGCAAATTATTTCTGATGAGGCTTGTGGATAGATATATATATGAAGGCATTGGTCGAAGCAGCAGCTGCATACCAAGTACTAGGAATTGTGTTAATCTGCTCAAGCAAGGAAAGTACTTCTGGCTCAGCAACTGCAATTGGAGATACTGTGTGAATCATATTATACTAATTCATTGTCATTCTTCAAGAACCTTCTGTCTCCTACACAGGTCAAGTTGGAGAATTCAACGTGTATATGTTAAGAATCACCACACCTGCATCTTTCAATCCTTGTTAGTGGCACTAATCTCTGACATTACTGCAAAGGTGTTGTATTGGAGGAGAAGAAAAATAGAATTGGAGGACTGGCCAGAAAGCTCAATGGACTGAAGTGCATGATTATGTGGGCGCAGCAGCTGCCATGCAGGCACTGCCCCCAGGGCATGCTCAGAGGGCAATGAAGACTGGGTGTGGTGGGACGCGCCTGTAATCCCGGTGCTTGGTAGGCTGAAAACAAGATAGTCCAATTTATGTAATGAGACCCTGTAGACACTGTACTAAATTTTTTAAAAAAAGCAAGAAAAATAGAACTGGGATGTACAATAGACATATATTAATGCCCCACGAGGTATATAACACCAACATGTACTACGAAAAAAAGGAAGTCAAAAAAAAAAAAAAGAACGAACTGTCATCCTTAAAATGACAAATTGAGAAACACCAAGATGTAGTTCCATCATGAAAACAACTAAGTTTTAAAACAAAATTGTTGGAATCAATTTTTTTTTTATTTTTAGGACTGGATCTACAGGGACTACAGGGTCTCACTGCATAAATCAGACTCATAGTGATCCGCCTGTTTGCAGCCTCCCAAGTGCTGGGATTACAGGCATACGCCACCATACCTAGTCTCAATCCCTGTCTCAGTGTGCCCTGGGTGGTGGGGCCGGCACAGCAGGCCCTGCATTCCAACTCCTGGCCCCTGCATCTGCCTAAGCAGGCTCTTTAATCCACTGAGCTATTTGGCCACCCCTGGAATTAACTTCTATAGAGTTCAGGAAATTAGTCAGTCTTTAGTAGTCTGAAAGAGATTTGTTAAAAAAATACGTTGTTACTTTACAATAACATAGTGTTAAGGCATATTAAACCACTGCCCTTCCATTTCCCCTATCTCAGAAAATTTGTTAGAAACAGAGAGAACAACGTGGATTCTAAGTAAATTTGATTATGGTTCTTGACATCTGTGGAAGTTTCCTGAATGACTGGTGTCAGGTGTTGCATTTCTTTCACTCAAATCTGAAAATTCTAATTGTTTCAGAAGCTGCATAGGAAGTTTCTTTAAAAAAAATTTAAAAGTAAAATTATCAGTGGCAACAAGCTAAGGTAAAATGCAACAGCAAGGAAACACAATAGACAGACAAAAGCAATAGACAGAAAGTGGCTGTGTAAGATAACGTGTGTGTGAAAAGAAAAATTAAAGGTGCCTAAGGAAAATCAGAAAGGAACATGCATTTTCAGGGCTGGACACTTTTTAACAAAATCTTTTTTTTTCTTTTTAACTGGGGATTCAATTCAGGCCCTTAGGCTTTCCAGGCAAGCACTTAATTCTACTGAACCATCTCCCGAGCCCCGCTAAAAAAACTTTTGATGGCCCCAGACTTTCACCGTGGGTTGACTTTCAGCCTTCACACAAGCAAGATGTGGAATCTGGGGCAGAATAATAAACAGCTTAACCACTGAAGAGATGCCATAAAACAGACAATTCTGCAAAAAATGGAGGTGTTTGGTTGGTGTTTCAGCTGTTTAAGGAAATTAGCTCAAAAAGTCACTGGCTACTATGCTAACAGGAGCATGGATATCACTGGCTATACAAGGGAAAGAATACAGAATTTTTTTAAATTAGCTAAAGAAACTCACCAAATGTGCAAACAGAACCAGCAATAAGAAACAAGAAATATTGAAGGGGTTAAAAGTTACCCTATATTTACTAATTATAAAATTCAAATTTTTTTGGTCTCAACAAAAATGAGGTGTACAAGTAAGAAAACATGATCAATATAGGAAAGAAAAAAATAAAAATAATGAAGACAAGGTTTTTACTTACTAGAAAAGGACTTTAAAACATCTCCATTAAATGCTTTCAGGTATCTAAAGAAAACTGTACAAAACTTAAAAGTAAATGTGACAAAAATGCCTCATACCAGAATATAAACCTTGAACAACCAATGAGGAAAATAACATCTAATAAAAAATTCAAAAACAACTTGATAAAAAAGATAAAGAGGGAGGAATGCTTGAGGGAAGAAGTCCAAGGCCAGCCTTGACAACATATGAGACATTGCCATTAAAAATATTCATATGTAACAAAATTATTACAAAATTAAAATTAGATATTTATATTATGAAAAGCTGAAATTTTATAACAATAAATACCTACATTAAAGAAACTCCTAAAAAATGCCCAATGTTGTGCTTTAAGGAACTAGAAGGAGAAAATCAAATGAAACCCAAATTTAGCAAATGAAATAAGATAAAGACCAGCAGATAACGAATAGAATAGAATATGGGACAAAATGAAAATGAAGTAGATATCGTTTTATTGAAAAAACTGGAAGAACTTTGCTAGACCAAGCAACAAGAGAAAAGAGTGAAGTAAAATCAGAAATTAAAATGAAAACATAAAAGCAAATAATCTGAAAACAGAATCATGAGGAATTATAATGAAGACTTATATTACAAAAATAAACATGGAGGAAATTGATAAATTACTAGAAATACATATTCTACCAAATTTGCTATGGAAAAAAAATAGAAAAGTCAGACCAATAAATAAAGAAATTAAAGAAGTAAATATAAACCTTCTGACAAAAAACAAGTTAAGAAATATATTGCTTCATTATAAAATCTACAAAAATATTCAAAGACTGATTTATTTCTAATTCTTCTCAAAGTCTGAAAATTAGAGTTAAACTAGTCAATTCTCTGTACATTTTGCAAATTAAATATAACCTTAATAGCTAAGCCAGTCAAAGTCATCACCAGAAAAGTACAGGGCTATATCTCTGATGAACAGTTACATGACAATTATTCAATAAAATATCAAAAATTGTTATAAAATACAAATACAGTAAATATTTATAATAAAGATTTAATACATAAAAATTAGTACCATATCTATGCATAAGTAATGGCCTGTCTAAAAAAATTAAAATCAAGAAAACAATGTCATTTAAAGTAATAAAAAATATTTGGAAATAAATGTATCTCTTTCCTCTGTGGCCCCATAATCTCCTTGAATAGAAAATTTGGGACACCACTGAGCTACAGGAGGTTACACTACAGGTTTTCTTATGTCCTGAGTCCTCACTGACTTTGAATGGCTAGGGCCAAAATGTTCACTATCCTTGTAGCCTTTCTTTTTCTCTAATGTTTTGTCTGCAAACTTAAGTTGTTAACACTGCAGAAGAGAACCTTAATATTATTTTTGCCCTACAACAAACATAGGCAGTTGAGCTCAACATCACTATCTCTCTGAATATCAAATGCCTTAGACACAACATGGAACAGTTTCTTTGCCAAAATCATTGATATGCTGAACTTTAAATCCTTATCAAATGTGAAAAGAAATAGAAAATGAAAAAAATTATACATTTTTACACAGAAATATAGAAATCTTGCCATATACATCATTGTAGCAGGACAGTTCCGTGATATATTTTTCTTGTCTCTTGTATTCTTTTATTACCTTTTGTAAAAACAAACATTTACTTCTGAGAGACTATAACAGTAATTAATCTGACATTAGAAGCAGTACACATTTAGAAGACCAGAATGACAGATGTTCCAAGAATGGCCCTAGCATTACACATTACTATCCTCACTGCAGTTGCTGAGTTCACACATATCAGCATATATAATTAGTCAGCGTGAGAATCCTACCAATTAACTGCTAGTTTCAAAAACCTGATGGAGATTCTCAGGGTCATTGCCTTAGCCATGTTGTGTATATAAATGTATGGTTTTGCCCCTGCTATATTTCCTAGCTTTTCTACTTGCCCAGTCTTTGTTGTTTAATCCATAACTTCTCACTTTCCATTTAGTTGTGTTACACCTTTCAATTTTTATTTCTTCTTTCGAGTTCTTATACTAGGGAGACTATACAATATTTACACATGTGGGTTTGGTTTGTTTCACTTATTAGTATATCTTCAAGTTGCATCCAGTCATATATGAAGGTTTCGAGCTTATCATTTTTATAGCTGAGTAATACTTCATTGTATAAAAACACCACAACTTTTTCATCCATTCCTCAGGTGACACACATTTTGGTTGCTTCCAGGATTTGGCTATCACAAACTGTGCTGCTATAAACATAGGAGCATATATATCACTAAGACATGATGTGTTCCATTCCTCTGGGGAAATTTCCAGTAGGAGAATAGCTAGACTGAATGGGATTTCCAGTCCTAGTTTTCTAAAGTCTCCACACTGATTTCTACAATGGTTGCACCAGTCTACATGCCCATCAGCAGTGGAGAAGGGTTCCTTTTTCCCCATAGCCTCTCCAACATTTGTTGTTGGTTGATTTCTTTATGATAGCCATTCTTTCTGGGGTGAGATGTTATCTCAGTGTTGCTTTAATTTGCTTTTCATGTATGGCTAGTGATGTGCAACATATTTTCATGTATTTATTAGCTTCTAGAATTTCTTCCTCTCAGAAGTGTGGATTCTTCTCGGATACCAATTGCTGGATTGGGTCTTTCAATTTTGGGGCCCTACCGTTCTTTTGTTCTTCATAAATTCTAGACAGAAGACATTTGACTGAGTGCTTATTAGTTAAGATTTTTTCCACATTTGTGGGTTGTCTTTTCATGTTGTTGGTAATTTCTTTTGACATACAACTTCTCAATAAGTGGAGTTCCGAATTGTTAATTCTTTCAAGTATTACTCGTGAAATTTGATTTTTGTTCATGAAATCTTTGCCTACCCTGATGTCTTCAAGAGTGCCTCATACTTTCTCTTCTAGGATATATAGTCTTTCTCCTTTAATGTTTAGAACTTTGATCCATTTTTATTTTAGTGTAGTGTATCGTGATAGATCTGATTCCAGTTTTGGTTTTTGGCATATAAAGAACCAGTTTTTCTAGCACCATTTGTTCAAAGAGTCTATCTTTCTTCCAGTAAGCATGATTCTCCCTTTGTCGAAGACGAGGTAGGTGAGTGCATTTGTAGTTGCTTCTGCATCTTCTAATGTATTCCATTCATACTCATATCTGTTTTTTTCCAGTACCATGCTGATTTTATCACAGTAGCTTTGTACTACAATTTCAAGTCAGGAACTGTAAGGCCTCTTGCTTTCTCTTTGTTGCCCAGGACTGTCTTTGCTGTTCTAAATCTTTTCTGGTTCCAAATAAATTTTAGGAATGATTTCTCTAGGTCTGTAGGGTATGTTGGTGGTATTTTAATAGGGAGTGCTTTAAATCTGTAAAACAATTTGGGGAGTATGGCCATCTGCATAATTTTGGTTCTCCCTATCCAGGAGCAGGGAATATCTTTCCATTTTCTGAAATCCTCTAGGATCTCTTTTTTCAGAGTACTGTAACTTTCATTGAATAGGTCTTTTACTCCTTTAGTTAGATTAATTTGTAAGTATTTCATTTTCCATGGTGCTCTGGTAAAAGGTATTGTTTGTCCACTTTTCCTCTCAGTGTGTTTGTTATCTGTGTAAATGAATGCTTTAGGCTTTTGGGTATTGACTTTGTGCCCTGCTATGCCACTGAATTTGTCTATTAATTCTGGTATTATTTTTGTGGAGCTTTTTAGGTTTCAGGTAGAGTCTCATGTCATCTGCAAATAATGATAGTTTAATTTCTTCTTTACCTATTCTTATTCCTTTTATTTCTCTCTTGTTTAAAGGCTCTAAGTAATGATTCCAGTACTGTATTGAATAGGAGTGGTGCTAGAGGATATCCTTGTCTTGTACTATGTCTGAGAGTAAAAGATTTTAATTTTTCCCCTTTTAGAATTATGTTAGCCTTTGGCTTGTCATACATGGTTTTTATCAGATTGAGGTAGAAGACATCTATTCCAATGTTATGAAGAACTTTGAATATGAATGAGTGTTGAACTATGTCAAAAACCTTTTCTGCATCAGTTGAGGTGATCATGTAGTTTTTGTATTTGGCTCTATTGATATAGAGTTTTACATTTATTGATATTCTTGTATTGCATCATTCTTGCATCCCTGGGATGAATCCTACCTGCTCATGGTGTATAATCTTCCTGATGATTTATTGTATTCCATTTGCTAGGATTTTATTGAGGATTTTTGCATCTAGGTTCATGAGGGAGATTAGCCTGTCATTCTCTTTTATAGTTGCATCTTCCTCTAGTTTAGATATCAGTGTAATACTTGTCTCTAGGAATGATTTTGTGAAGATTGCTTCCTATTCAATTTCATTGAAGACTTTGAGGAGTATTGGGATTATGTTTTCTGTAAATTTCTTGTAGAAGTGAGCTGTGAATCCATCAGGACATGGACCGTTCTTTGTTGGTAGATTTTTTTATTACATTTTGTATTTCATTGGCTGTTATTGGCTTATTTAGAGTTGTAATATCTTCTTGATTCAGTAATTTGTACCTTTCTAGGAATCTGTCCATTTCTTCTGTGTCTGCTATTCTATGAGAGTAAACATTCTCAGAGTAGCTATTGATGATCTTCTGAGTTTCCACTGGGTCTGTGGTAATTTCACCCTTTTCATTCCTTATTGCTGGAATTTGAGTTTTTTCTTTCCTCTTTTTCATGCACTTAGCTAGGAGATTATCAATTTTATATAGTCTTTCAAAGAACCAACTTTTTGATTCATTAATTTTTTGTGTTGTTTTCTTCATCTCGATTGAATTAATTTCTGGTGAATCCTTATAATTTTCTCTCATGTTTTGGATTTGGGTTTAGTTTGTGCTTCCTTTTCTAGACTTTTGAGGTGCCGGGGAGCTGGCTCAGTAGAATAAGCACTTCCCTGGCAAGTGCAATTGTCTGAGTTCAACCACCGGTTCCGCCAAAAAAAATAATATAGACGTTTGAGGTGCAGCATGGTGTATTTATTTGTTGCTATTCTGTTTTCCTAATCTGTGAGTTCACATCTATAAACTTTCCTCTAGGAACTGCTTTCATTGCATCCCATAAATTCCACTAAGTTGTTCTTGAATTCTCATTGAGTTGTAGATATTGTTTAGTTTCTTGTTCAAATTCTTCTGTAACCCATTGCTTCCTGAGGTTGGTTTTCTTTAATTTCCATGTACTTATACATTTTTGTGGGGTTTTTGTCATTTATTTCCAGTTTCATTGCACTGTGGTGAGGTAATATGCATGAGATAATTTCTGTTTTCTTGCATATAATTAAGCATGACCTATTCACTTGTATGTGGTCTATCTTAGAAAATATCCCATGTGCAGCTGAAAAAAATGTGTACTCAGCTCTGGTTGGGAGGAACACTCTGTATATGTCCACTAAGTCCATTTGTCCCAAGTTCTGGTTCAGTTCTGCTAATTCTTTGCTGATTTTTTGTCTGCTTAACCAATCTTTTTGGGATAGGGAGTGTTAAGTTCTCCTATTAAGATTGTGATATTGGATATTAGATTTTTCATGTGGATTAAGATTTATGTTATATAGGTTTGTGCTCCCTTTTTGTGTGTACATATTTATCAGTATTACCCATTCCTCTTGAATTTTTCTCCTAACCAGTGTGTAGTGGCCTTGTTTATGTCATTTGATCAAATGATTCTTGGTTTGAATTTGAGACTCTCTGCTAACTGTATTGCTATGCATGCTCTTTTTTTCTTTCTTTCTTTTTTTTTTTTAGTGAAACCAGTTATTGAATTCAGGCCCTTGTGGTTGCCAGGCAAACACCTATTCTACAGAGCCATCTCCCCTGCTGAATTTATTTATGAGGTCAATGTGTTCCTTGTATACAGTATATTATTGGATTTTGCTTCCTAAACCACTATGCCTATTACTTTTAGTTGGTGAATGGAAACTATGTACACTAATGGTTATAATTGAGATGTATTGACTTACGTGTGACATGATATTTACCCCTTTTTCTCTTGTGTTTAATTTTTTGCCCTATTTGCTGGGTTCTTTCCATTATCATTCATGGAGTTGTGCTCATGTTGATCCCTCTGTAGAACATCTTTCAGGAGCCTGTGTAGGGTTGGCTTTGTCATCATGAAATTCTTTAGTTGTTCTTTGTCATGGAAGTATTTCACTTCTCCATCAAACTTGAGAGTTTTGAATGTTATAATAATCTAGTCTGGAATTTGTTTTTATAGATGACCTGAAGAACTCTGATCCATGTTCTTCTTGACTTCATGGTTTGTGAAGAAAAGTGTGGCATTATTCTGATGCTTTTTCCTTTAAATGTGATCTGTTTCTTTTCTCTAGAGTCTTTTGGTATATTGTTCTTGTGCTGGATTTCTGGGATCCTGACTATTATATCTGGGTGTGTTTTTAATTGGGTTGATACTATTTGACATTCTATGTGTTTCATTTATCAGAATGTCAGATTGTTCCCCCATATTTAGGAAGTTTTCTGCTATTATTTCTGACTGCATTCTTCTTATACCATTTATATTGACTCCATCTTTCTCCTTTCTGCCTATTAGCCTTACTTTGTTCTTGCAGATGATGAATTATTTTTTTCCTGCATCCTACTTGTTTTTAAGAGATCTGTTCTTACCTCCTCACTAGCTGTAATGGTGTCTTACAATTCTCAAACTCTTTCTTCACTTTCAATCAAATGGTTTTGCCAGCTTGTGTTTGGGATTTTAAGTTACTCTCTGTCTCTTCAAGTGTGCTTCATGTGATCTATTACTTTCCCATATTGTTCATTCAAGGATTCCATTGTTTTTCTAATCTCTATTTTTTATCAGCGTCTTATTTAGAAGAAGTTATTAATTCTTTCATTATAATTATCCTTTCTTTTTTTACTTCAGAGATTATTTCTGATCTGATTTCCTCTATATGTTTCTTCAGTTGTTTCTTTACTTCAGTTGCTATTATTTCAGACATTTCAGCTGTGTGATTCCCAGTTCCTTCTATGCTAGTGTCTCCTGCGTGCATTTTTTCAGGGTGGGCTCGGGACCTGAGATTGCATTTTGCTCCCTCTCTTTGTCATTTTGTGTAACACTGTCCTCTGACCTTTAGTGTAGAGCTTTGGTACAGTTATAATCTTAGCACCTATCAAATTCTTACCCAAGACACTGTATAGTCAAGCCAGTAATTGTTTTGTATTTACAGAACTACAATTAGGAACACTAATAATGGGTTGTGATATTTAGCATTTGACAAACTTGTGTAACTAATGGGTTCTTATTTTAGACAGTAAGAGCAAGCATTATTTCTATAAAGCTAAGCAGATATTAAACAGGGAACTTGTATTTAAGTTAGTTCTCCTAAGTTCTGTCTGATCACCTCTTCTTGATGTTCCTGGGGTCTTCCAGGCAGACTAGTTCACCCCCACTTCCTTTTGACCCCTCTCTTTATCAAGAGAGAAAGATGAAGGATGGTCTCAGAGATCTGGGTCTAGAAAAGTGTCTCAGCTTATGAGGTGTGGATCTACAATGTTTCAACTCTTTCTGATGTGTCCGGCTTGGGTCTGGCTGCTGTGCTCAGCTTCTTCCTGCTGCAGCCTGTGGAAGTGAACCTGCTGTGCCCCTCTGGCAAGTTGTTCTGCTTGTGGATTAGCTGGGTGGTTCTGGCCCCTAGCCTCTCTTCACAGACATCAGCTGCAGAGTTTCATACCAGGCCTGTATGCCAGGCTTGGACTGAGTCAGGCAGGGGGTCCGGAGAGCAAGGCAGAAGGTCTCACTCACATGCTTGGCCTGGGCTGGGTCTGGAGGGTTCCTTTGGAAACAGTGACATGAAAGTTCTCCCACTCATATGCCTGGCCTGGGCTGGGGGGACTGGTGGGTGCAGTGGTGTGAGAGTTCTCTCACACACACACACACACACCAGGCCTGAGCTGGGTCTGGAGGGGTCCTGAGAACATGGAGCAAAGTCTCACTCACACAGAGGCCCTGGGCTGCATCTGGAGGTGTTCAGAGGGATGCTAAGAGCATAGCAGAAGGTCTCACTCACACACCAGGCCTGTGCTGTGTCCTGAGGGGTCTGCTTGGCGCAGTAGCATGGAAACTCTCCCACACACATACCAGGCTTGGGCTGGGTCTTCAGGGGACCCAAGAGCATGGTGGAAGCTCTCACTCACATGGCGGGCCTGGGCTCGGTCAGAGGTTGGTGCTGGGGTGGTAGGGTTCAGGGGTCTCAGTAGAGTGGAAGCTCTCCCACACACATGCCGGGCCTGGGCTAGGTCTGGAGGGATCCAGAGGGGTCTGGAGAGCATGGCCAAAGGTCTCACATGCTGGGCTGGGGTGGGTCAGGAGAGGTCCAAAGGGGTCCTGAGAGTGTGACGGAAAGTCTCACACACACGCTGGGCCTTGGCTGGGTCTGGAGGGGACCCGAGAGCACCACCAGTGATTTTTTAGGGGTCATACCAATATCTCTGTCTTAAAAGCAAAAATAAATCAATATACATAAACCAAGTAAAAGCTTCTACTTGACAAAGAAAATGATCAGTGAATTAAAGAAAATTTATGGACTGAGAAATATGTTTGCAAAACATGTATCTGTTAAAGGGTCAAGTTGCCAGGGAGGTGGCTTAGTAGAATAATAACTTCCCTGGCAAGTGCAAGGGCTTGGTTTAATCCCTAGTTCCACACACACAAAAATAAATAAATAAATAAATAAATAAATAAATAAAAATAAATAAATGGTCAATATCTGAAATTTATTTAAAAAAATTTCAAGTCTAGCAGAAAATAAAGGAACTTCATTAAATTGGACCAAGCACCTGAAGATATTTATTCGCAAAGGACATAAAATAGTAACAGGTATATTAAAATGGGTAACATCACTCATTATCAGACAAATGGGAAAAAAAGTCACTGTGAGATATCATGTCATAAACATTAAGATGTTTAGTATTTCTTTGCACATTATGGAGAGAAATGGAAGTCAGTACAATTTTGTTAGTAATGTAGATTTGTAGAACCATTACAGAAAACAACATGTGGGTTTCCAAAGAAATTAAAAATAAGGACATTAAATAACCCATTAATCTTTCTTCTGAGTATATGCTCAAAAGAAATGCAATAGACATATTATTAAATTAATCTGAAAATAATCCCATATTCACTAAGCATTACTCACAATAGCTAAGATATTGAAATAATATGGCATGCATCAACAGATGAATAAAGAAAACTTTATATATAGAAATGAAATAGCCTTAAGAAATATATATATTTCTTATATATATATATATATATATATATGAAATATATATATAATGAAATAGCCTTAAGAAAGAGATACCCCATTAACCATAACATAGACAGAGCTAGAGAACATTATAGCAAGTGAGGTAAATCAGTCATAGAAAGAAAAAGTTGCATGATCTCACTTATATAGGGAATCTTTAAAAAGATTACAAAGAGAGAAGATACGGTGTATTTCACAAGGGACAGATTTAATGCACAACGCATAAATTTATAAGATTATTTTACACCAGGGGCCAGGGAGATGGTTCAGTGGAATATGTACTTCCCTGGCAAGCACAAGGGCCTGAGTTCAATCCCTGGTTCCGAAAAAAAAAAAGATTATTTTACACCCATGAATTCAAATGTAGAAGAGTGTGAAAGACCTGTTCACATGCTAGAAAGTCAAAGAATCCAATCTTGGGCCTACATCCCATGCCAGTATGTTACACCAGTCTAGTCAAAGGCAAATCAAATTTGTCTCATGCAAATTCCTGTAG
Source organism: Octodon degus (assembly GCF_000260255.1). Classification (NCBI taxonomy): domain Eukaryota; kingdom Metazoa; phylum Chordata; class Mammalia; order Rodentia; family Octodontidae; genus Octodon; species Octodon degus. Next base: position 3,004,659 of record NW_004524787.1, read on the forward strand.
GCTGAGGAAATCCCAGGGGTTGTTTCTAGAGGCTAGAATATACACACCAAAAGGCTGAAGGATTTGTTTCAGAAAGCTGAGGGATCTGCACTGGAACAGAAGACAACTTTCAAGATCAAAGTGAAGACAGGGGTTTCCCAAACAAAACAGCAGCCACCCTTGATGACAAGGACCAAGAGAACAGCCAAAAGCTCCCTCAGGGAAAGAAAACAGCTAAGCCTCTCTAGTAAAATGAGCAGGATGAATCCTTCCCATTTTCCTTTTATGCCAATCAGACAGCAATTGTTAGTTTGATCTTCTACATCCAGAACTACAGGTTCCCACTCAGGTTGACCACTAGTTAATCCACTACAAACATTGATTACCATGGATTGAATGAGGTGGACAAAGGGAAAAACAGGTTAAAAGATACAAAACAGCAGAGAAATTAGTTAAACAAGTCAAAAGATCTAATATGCTGAACAAAGTAAGAACTATAGTTAATAAAATTGTACTGTGTTAAGGACTTGTTTATAAAAATAGATTTCAGTTTTTGTCATAAAAACATAACTATGAAAGGATAGATACATTGATGTGCCTCAATATGTCCTGGATAAATCAGACCATATCAGAGGACACATAGCATCAAGGAATTTTGGATGACAAACAGCTTTATTTACACAAATGGGCTGTGGGAAATCTCAGTTTCCAAATCCCAGCCACAATTTAGGGTTAAAGATGCATAGGATGTTAGAAGTAAGTATAAAAGGCAGATAACAGGATATTCTACAATTAGTTGCATACTGTCTTTTCATATGTTGCTAGGCAGACATTATAAGCAAGGTAATTGGAGGTTACCATTATATAACAGGGAGGTCAGGGCTTAAGTGAGCAAGGACAATTAATCATTGCCTAAGACTGTACCAGGTCTGTCTCTAAGAGATAAATCTTTAAAACAAGCTAAAAAGATGCACCATCCAGCTGAGTGACACTTATCTTACAAGCGGCAGCTTGTGTTGCAATGTCAAGGCTAGCTGAGTTTGTTACTTTCTAATTATGGGAACCATCTGGTTTGTTTTCGCCTATCCTTGAATCCAGTGTCTAGTTATAAGTATTAAAGTGCCTTTATATTCCCTACTTTTTTATAAGAGAGACTCTTCTTCCCGGTTTTAAAAAGCTGATAGGCATAAGTCACCTTCAAAAGAAACTGATTTTGTAAGGTCTCAAGTAGTTTTGACAGAAACCGGGTTAGAATTTTAACTACACATGGGCCTAAGAGGAAAATTGAGAGGAGGCCAACTGTCAGCCCAAGAAATGTTCCAAACAAGGAAGGGAGAAAATCTGAGGATCTCAAGGCAGACGGTCCTATCCTATTGTTAGATCTCTGCTTGAGAAATTTCCAGAGCTAACAAGAGTATTATTACAATCTCTGACTTGGTGGGGTAATAGCAGCACTTTCCTTCCAAGGAAAGACAAGTACCTCCATGTTGGACGGTCAGGAGGTCTAATGCTCTACAAGTTTGGAGGACTGCTATAGTCAAAGAATCTAGTCTTTTAGCATGTCTATTGAGGTTTGTAATTTGGCAAAATTGCCTCTGTTTAGGTACTTACCTGTGAGTATTGTTGTTCTGTACCCAGCACCCTGGTACTAAGGGTTAACCCTCTTGTTATTGTGATCCCAGCTATAATGAGCAATATTATGGGGTCATTCTTTTGATGTGACTGATGGTCATGTGCAGAACCCTGCTGGCCCAAGTAAACAGAGAGGGCAGGTGCTAGAAAGGCAAGCTCACATGGACTCATTAGGGGTGCTATTAAACATTTGGCGAATCCCATCAAAATAAGAAAAGTTTCCTGGTGTACCAACAGGGAACCTAAAGCAACAGCCAAAGGATCTGCATAGTCAGCAGAGATATTTTGGCCCTTAGAGTAACCCAGGAAGCAAGAGGTGTTACCCATACTACCGTGGGATAAGATTAGAGTAAGTGATCTAGGGCACTAGTCGAATTGAGTTTAGAATCATTCCAGGTTAGACTAACGCTCTGTAGGAAAGAACTAAAAGGGGAACACAGAGCCAACAGTCATTACCTCACTTTGGGTTTACAGATTAGAGTACACAGTGAGTACTCTTGTCCAGGAATAGCAGGTCAAGAGTCAGAAATCCTGTGTGATTTGTAGTGGGTACAGTGGCTAATGGGAACAGCATTTCTTTGGGAGAAGGAATTTTATTGCAGGATGGGGTGATGGGGATAACCAGACCTTTATAAGTTTTAAAATAAGTCACAGATTTTGTCCCTACCAGTCCACCTAAACTCTTATTCAGTGACCTCATGACCAGCCTCAATGGGAAGGATCAGCAATAGTGTACTGTAACAGGTGATAAGTTCCTTGTAGGCAGATTGAACTAGAGAGGAGCTGAGTTAAAAGACTGGTTTTTATTCCACCCCAGTCTATGACACAGTACCGTCTTGGACAGAGCATAGATGCAAAGGGAGGTTTACAGAACTGTTGGGTTTTTCACCATTCTGGACAGACATATTTATTGTTAGAGTGCTATTTCCATTCCCAATTTAATCTCACGCAGTCTGAGGATTAGCAACAATTTTCCCAATTTGGAATGTTAACCTAAATTGGTTATGCATCAAAATAAAGGTAAACTTTAGGTTGAGAGTGGTCTCATTCTGATTAAGAGTTATGATAGGATTTAAACCATAAATTTGAATTTGGAGTTTCCAATGTCTTGAATTGGTATATACTCCTAGAATGTTTAGATATACTACCCATAGGAAAATCATTTTAGACAGTTGAGGGTTCCTAGTCCAATAACTACAAGATAGAAAAGGACAAAGATAAACTTTTGTGGAATTTCCTGGTCCTCTCAGGTTATATATAGCCCAAAGTCCCAGGGCAAACATACAGATTATCAAAAGAAAAGTGGCCAGAAACCAAACAGAAAAACATTTACATGAATTTTTTAAAGACAGATGATATGGCATACATTTGCACAATCATTCTTCAGTCAAGTATTGACTCATCAGATACCAGGGGTGTCACAGTTATAGCTTTAAGTGCATAGTTTCTTCAGGGAAGTCTTCAAGGGGCCAACTCGTCAGGCTAGGCTTTCCAGCAGTCGTCAGGATGAACTCTCTTGAATCTGAAGCAATGAATCCAAGGATGGATCTCTGCCACCTTTACTGCAGTAGAAATAGTCAAAATTATTAAATATGGGCCCTCCCGGATGGAAGACAAAAGGTCTTTTTTCCAATTTTTAACCCAGATCATGTTCCCTGGGCTGTGCATGTCAGCAGGAGTGTCAGTGGGAAGGGTGCACTTTCTGCTATTTTCTTAGGTGTCTAGAAAAAGGTTTTCCCTAACTTAATAAGTTGCGTCTGCAAGATTATATTTCCAAACTGTTGTAAGTCTCCCCAGAGAACCTTTATTATTAATGGGGGTATTCCAAACAGGACTTCAAAAAGACTATGTCTAGTAGGTCTTGGTGATGTTCTGACTTTCAGCATGGCCACTGGGAGCAAGTCCACCCAAGGTGCCAGAGTTTCCTCATAGTATTTAGTTAATATTGATTTCACAGTTTTGTTAGTTCATCTGACTTTGCCAGAACTTTGAGACCTATAGGCAGTGTGAAGGTTCCATTTACTTTTTAATTCTTTGGCTAATTTGTGGGCCATTTCTGTCACAAATGACAGTCTGTTGTCACTGCCTATAGTAAAGACAGTCTGTACCTGGGAATGATTTCTCTTAACAGTGCTCTGTATACTTTAGAGGCCTTTTCAGTTCTGGTGGGGGAATGCCTCAGTTTCCTGTAGAGTCCATCTGATTAATTATCTTTTGGTTGTGTGCTTCTTTAACATGTCATAAAGGGGCTTTGAGTTTTCTGTGCACCCAAATATACAGATCTGGCAGAAAACAACTAAGAATTATTTAACTTTCCTTTTGCAGTCAGGTCATAAAATGAAGCAAATGACATTTTTCTGGACCTAGGTTTTGGATTCTTTCTCTAAATTAAATCTTCAGTATCTGATCTTTCATTTACATATTTTAGCTTTCTTCCCAAAAGTATTATACACAGTGTCATTTAAGTAGTGGAAAATCAGTTGGGTTCCCTCCAAGAAGTCCTGTTTGTTGAAGATACCAATCAGAATGCTATCAATGTAATGCAGGAGTATGCAGTTAAATTTCCTGTGAGAAAATTTGGCCAGGTTGGCAACCAAAGCTCCTTTAAATAGTGCGGTAAAATTCTTAAAACTTTGCAGTAAGAGTTTATGGGAGTTATCCCTTTTGCCCTGTGTCTGTGTCCTCCAATTCAAAAGTAAATAGGAACTAACTGGCAGGGGCTACTCACATGCAGAAGAAAGCATAAGTCTAGGCAGAGTTGGAAGGGAGCAGGCGTGGGAGCTTGAATAGGTTTGGGACTTTTGGATACAGGGTCACAGTGGCTGCAGTGATGACATGGAGATTCCACACTAGGCAGAAATCTCCATTTGGTTTATTCACTGGAAACGGGGTATTCCGGGGTGACTGACAATCTGTTAGGACTTCAACTAGTTTCAGCCTGGAAATGTAGGCTAGGATTCCAAGGTGGACATCCTATGATACTGGATATTGCCTGACAACAACTGGATTAGCATGTGGTTTGAGTTCAGTTATCAAAGGAGCATGGTTAGCAGCTAGCATTGGTGGTGAGTATTTTGGCCAAACATCTGGAAACATGCTTTTTAAAACTTCAAGTTTAGGGGCCGGAGAGATGGCTCAGTAGAATAAGCGCTTCCCTGGCAAGCGCAAGGGCCTGAGTTCAATCCCTGGTTCTGAAAAAAAAAACCCAAAACTTCAAGTTTATAGTCTTTGTGTATTTCTGACTGATACAATCACCATTCTTCCTAGGTCACAGTCAGAGTCAATATCAAGTCTGGAAAAAAAAATATCAAGTCTGGGGCAGTGGTCTTAAGCATGAAACATGCTGTTTGGGTTGAGGCAAAATAAATAGTTGCCCCCAGATTTGAGAGGCAGTCTCAGTGCAAGAGAGGAATCAGTCATGCAGGTACAGGAACTCATGTTTGACAGAATGTTCACCAATCTCACAGACTCTGTTTTGGTAGTTTTTCTCAGTGGAGGTCCCCACGGTATCAATTACGTGAGTTGTCAGAGATGAAAGGAGCAATAGCCTGTTAAAACAGAGTATTCAGCTCCACTGTCCACCAGAAAAGTCATTCATTTCCCCTGACTTTAGCACTGAACTTGGACTCACAGGGGATGAGTATTATGGAGACTGGTCTTTCCTATTCATCTTTGGAAAGCAAGAGCAGGGAGTCAGGCTGTGGCAGGAGTGGTTCTTTGGAGGCTTGAAGATCTTTTGTGTGATGGGGCATTTGTCCTTGCAGTGCCCCAGCTGCTTATAGCAGGCACAATGGTTAGGACATAAAGCATGGAGACGACCTCCTGTTTTGACTTGGGGACCCTCTGAGGACTTGTTTTCTTTGCCTTGGTAGCAGGATTGATCTTTTTATGGAGTTTTTCAAGGAGCAGCTTTCCCACAAGTGCAGCCAAAAGAGCAGTCTGGTGTCATTTATGTTCTCTCTCGAAGCAATTGGGAGGCATTCATGCTGGCAAGCTCATCAATTTTCTGAAGCTTTCTGTGGATGTCAGAAGCACACTGTGTCACAAAAACTGCAAATTTTCTGTGGCGGCAGGAGCAAATGGGTAATAAGTTCCGTTTGCTTCATTCACACTGTCTTTCATTAAATTTGGGAGGGATTTCATTACATTCTTGGATAATTTCAATAGTGTCATGCATGTTAATAAGCTTTTCCCTTCCCTCTTTTATTCTTGACATAAGAGCCTCAGTTTTAAAGCATCTAGGCCCTCTGCAGTATTGAAGTCCAAGTCTGAACAGGTGAAAGGGAAGGCAGTGTTCACACAAGCACCAGGGTGGGCAGCATTGTCTGGAGTTCTACTCTTCAGCCAGTTTTGTTCTCTTTCAAAAAGAATGTGTGATCTTCAGTGCTGAAGAGTCAAGATAATTTTTGACAAGTTTATGAGGAAGGCTAATGTGTCCAAAAGATTGAAGTCAGAAGATCAGTCAAAGGCTGGAGCTTCCCTGGGAAGCAGGGAGTGTGATACTTCCAGTTGCAAAGATTAGTGGAGCTGAAGGATTGGTAGTATAAAGCAGGTTGCTAATTTGGTCTCCTATGGCCCCTGGTATATCATCAGAGAGGCATCTGGAGATGTACCAAGTGGAGTTGGCAGTAGATGGGACTTAGCACAGGGAACACTTGGGAAGCAGGTTTTGTCGGGGGAGGGTGCAGACTGCAGAGACAGAGTAGACTCTGCCTGGGTTGAAGCACACAATGGATATCAAGCTGTGGAGTCTGGGAGCCAGGCTGGTGGTGATAATGGAGGTGGTGCAATGGGCAACAGCAGTACAGCAGCAGACTCTGGGTGGATATTTGGTGACTGCCCAGAAGCTGCCGCTGGAGGCAGTGGAGGCCTTCTCAGGTTCAAGTTGTACCCTGAAAGGGGGGTGGAAAGTCCTCATCGGGGTTATCAGGTCTCTGGAATCCCCTGTATAGGGTACTTGTGTTGTGGAGGATCAGTTTTGACTATGAAGATAGTTCCTTTTGCTTGGCAAACACAGGCATGAAGCCAAGCTGGAAGGTTCTGACACACTTCAAGCCAGGGATCACTATAAGGAAATTGACCAGGTAAGTCATTGTTTGGAATCTTTTTCTCAAGCATGGTGAACAGTTTTTAAGTTCAGAGTGCCCTCTGGTGGCAGAGACGTGGCCATTCAACTTCACAGAGAGCACAGAGCCTCTAACTTTTATTTTTATTCTGTAGTCCACTGAAAATCCTTTCTTGCTTCAGGGTGGGAACCTTACTCTGATTTGCACCCATATTGACTGACTCCCTGTAAGGTATGTCCTGTGCTCTTGGATGGCATCACAACAAACCAAAAATAAGGTGTCTCTCTCAGAGAAAGACAAATCAGGTACCCACCTGGCCACTTGCCTCTGGGCAGGTTAGAACCTTCTGAGTACCCACCTGGCCACATGCCTTTGGGCAAGTTAGAACCTTCTGAGCTAAGAAGTGTCCCATAGTCTTCTGTTATATTATTTTCAAGTCTGGAAGTGGGCTTCCTGGATCAACCCAGATAGACCGGTTAATGTAAAAGTAGGTCAAGGTTCCATAGCTTTGAGCTCCTGTTGGGGACTTTCATCTTGGGACACAGAATGGCTTAAGTTGCACATTATAATCACACAATCATGCACCAATCACTCAGAGGATAATTATATTCTATCCCCCAAAACCCTGGGGCAATGTCTGATTGAATCCAAAACAGAAACTGACTGTCTTGACTCACAGGCTGCTAGTACAGGCTTTCAGGGTTGATCAAGTCCTCACATTGTCCACAAAAGAGACCAAACTGACAAGCTGACAGGACAACTGAGGGATGCCCATGGGCAGTCCTACCTTGTCCAAGTCACTCTCATAGGTTGTTAGAAAGAAGTACAAAAGGCAAATAACAGGATATTCTACAATTTGTTGCATACCGTCTTTTCATATGTTGCTAGGAAGACCTTATAAGCAAGGTAATTGGGGGTTACTATCATATAACAGGGAGGTCAGGGCTTAAGTGAGCAGGGACAATCAATCATTGCCTAAGACTGAGCCAGGTCTGTCTCTAAGAGATAAGTCTTTAAAACACGCTAAAAAGATGCACTGTCCAGCTGAGTGACACTTATCTTATAAGCTGCAGCTTGTGTTGCAATGTCAAGGCTAGCTGAGTTTGTTACTTTCTAATTATGGGAACCATCTGGTTTGTTTTGGCCCATCCTTGAATCTAGTATCTAGTTATAAGTTTCCAAATTGCCTTTACACCTAGAGAACACCTTTCACTGTCCATATGTGTCCCACACCATATTGAGAATCTCAAATACAAATAATCAAATTTATTTTTAAATGAATTTAAATAGAGAGAAGTTATTTTCTCTGACATAGGTTCTTACTATGTAGTTTAGTCTGGCCTTGACATCGCTGTGTAGCCCAAGGAGGCCTTGAACTTATGGTGATTCTCTTGCCTGTGCTTCCCAAGTGATGGGATTCCAGGTGTATCCCACTAAGCCGAGCAAGAGAATTTATTGTTAAAAACCAAATTCACATTCTGTAGATGAAAAGTGTACTATGTAAAATGAAAAGAAAAATCACTAGATTTTCTCAACACTATGTATTAACAGGCAGAAAAATAATCTTAAAAAGCTTGATGGTAGATCAATTTTGGTTATCCAGTCTTAGAAGCAGAAAAACAAATTAATAGCACAGCTTGACCAAACTTGAGAGACTTGTAAGACTTCAACAAGTATACCAGCACATTTGTAGCTCCAGAGGGAAAATCAAAAGAAAATAGGATAGAGTGAATATTTAAATAATATTTAAATTATGATAAGTTCTACAAACTACATAAGAAATCTGCAACTATATATCTAAGAAGGACAAAAGGCTGCATATAAGAAAATTTTTAAAAATCACATGAGGCACTTTATTACCATATTATCAAAAGTTAAAAACTATTGAAAACAAAAGAAAATTGACTCATTACAAACAAGTTCTTATAACCTAAGCTATTGTTTGAAATGAAGTAGACCTTATGAGGAAAACATTTTACATGCTCAAATTAAAAATAAAAACTATTTTCATTTTTTTCTTTAAAAATGAAAGATAGTTTCAGATAAAAATTGAGGTTTGTTGCTAGTAGATATTCTCTAGGAGAATAGAATACCCATCTCTGACAGAACTAAACAAAAAAGGGAGACATAAACGAAGGACCATTTTTTAGTGAAAAAAAAATATCTATGTACAAACTAGTTGAGATAGTTATACAGCTAATTTCTCTTAGTTCAATTAGAAGAAAGATGTGTACTAATAGTGTTTAGACAAGATATCATATCTTCATCTTGTACTATGAATAGTAGTATGAAGACAATCTGCAATGTATTAATTATTGTAACTGTCTTACTAACCTGTTTTGAAACCATCTCATTGTATTTCTTTTTCAATAAAATTAATTTAAAAAGAGATTCTCTAGGAGAAATTTTACAGTGAGTTTTCATATGTAATGAAGTCATACATACTGTAATGAAAGATACTACATAGTCAGTCAATTCCAAAGGATCAAATAAAGAACCAAATGAAATAAATATAAAAGCTAGTAGATTCATAAATTTATTCTTTATCATTTTAATGAGGGCTGAGGATATTGCTTAGTAGCACAAATGCCTGTCTGGCATGCATGAGATTTTGAGTTCAATTCCCACTACCAAAAAAATATTGATTCTGATTCTAATGAAAAACATAGATAAAATGATAATTACAAATTTAAATTAATGAATCTACAATATATAAATATGTAATTTGTGACAAAACAATACCAGAATGGGGAATAAAACTGTAAAGGAATAGAGATTGGCTATATGCCATTGTACTTCAGTTTGTATTAACTAAATCTTCCTTTCTATATGTTAATTGCTAATTGTAATCCTCAAATTGGCCACTTAGGAAAATACTAAAACACATGAAGAAATAAAATGAAAAGTGAATAAAAATGGTGTTTTGACAGCCATGGAGATAGCTCAGCAGTATAAACACCTGCCAAGGCAAGTGCAAGGACGCGGGTTCAATCCCCAGCACCACGTGTTATGCTGGTCCTGCCCAGGGCTCCCTGAGCTAGCCACCAAGACCTGGTGTGGTAGCACATGCCTGTAATCCCAGATCTGGGGAGACTGAAACAGGAAAATCACTACAAGAGAGAATGTTGGGAGAACCTTATAGAACGATAAGAGTGAAAGATTAAAAGGGAAGTCTATATGTGGTGTAATAATATAGTAATGGTAAAGTGAGACTATACACACACACACACACACACACACACACATATGTATTTGTGTGTATCTTCTACATATTAAATAAAAGTTCTTAGATGGCTGCGCCTTGTCTCCTTTGAATATTACCAGATGTGAGGGAGGAAAGCTAATTGTCTGGTCTTTAATGTTTCTGACTTCCTCCATGCTTTGTTAATGTTCCAATACATTCTTATGTTAATTACATTTACCTCATGCCTTGCTCGTTGACCTTGGACTCAGCTTCAAAGAAGTCAATCAGGATGTATAGTATATTCAGGCAGACAGATATTGGGCTGCATAGGCAGAATTACAAAATTGCTTGGCCAAGACTGGCCTGAGGATTGATACAGAATGCACCTCAGCTGTTGATCTGTTGAGCGTAGGAACACTTTTATTGTAAACTTTCTCATGAATGAAATGCAAACATATAATTAGATCTCAGGAACGTGAGGCAAACAGCTCTTCTATTGTTGATCATGTATTTGCCAATAAAGAAGTGATGAATGCCATAATTACAGCCCATCACCTAAAAGACCATATAAAAGCAAGCTTCATGGTGGTCCTAGAAGTATTCTTGCTGAAATGCCATTGTGCATCCCATTCTTTGGCATTTTCCCCTTACTATTAAAGATTTGGTAGTGATTTCTACCCCAGCGTTGAAGCTGCTGAATGTGTTCAATGATGATTATCTTGAGAATGAAGAGGAATATGAAGATGTTATCAAAGATGTAAAAATGAGTGTCCAAAATATGAATGAGTAGTATCCCTGCTTGTTCCAAAGGAAAATCCTGGCAAAAGACAAGTATTTCTTGTGTATACAAGTGCTAGTGATTCCAAAGCTCCTCAGAGTTACTGACTGGAAAAAGTTTTGATGGGAAATTTATTGTGGCTACATTCTATCTGATGAGTGCCTACAAGAAGGGATATCTGTATCAAACCTTGGTTTAATCAGTAAACTAAGGATTATTTCCTCTTTCTCTTCAATTTCCTTTATCTACATCTGAATGTAGGAGTTCTTTTATAATTTTAAAGGGTATCTTGTACATTGACTTAACCCTACTAATATGCAGTCATTGCCTGAGCAATGTTGCATTTGCAAAGTTTTCACACTGAGTAGAACAAGACCTCTCAGCTATACAATGAGGGATTGTAAAGCATCCCTATAGGACCACTCATTTTGTACAATATGACAGATGCTACTGTTCTGCATGTAACCTAAAAAGAACATTATTATTTCACGTAGTCATGAAGTAAGGATGAATGGTATGTAATAATGAATATTATTAACAAATTCATTAAGATTAGTGACATCAATTACAGATTATTCTATTTTGTTGACAGGTTAATAATTCCTTATTGTTGAAATTGATACATGGCACAGGGTACTCTCAGTGATGTGAATTGTCAAGCAGCAATTACCTAAAGTGTTCTCTTTTTAAAAGATTTATTTATTTACTTATTTACTTATTTCTTTTGTTCAGGGTCTCACTATGCTGGTAGGACTCATAGTGATCCTCCTGTCTTAGATTCCCTAGCACTGGGATTACAGGCATGTGCCACCACACCCTGTTCCACTGGCCGGCACAGCACAGGGCCAGCATGACATGTGGTACTGGGGATTGAACTGGGGTCCTTGCACTTGCCAGGCAGGTGATTAGACCACCAAGCTATTTCCCCAGCCAAGTCCTGTGTTCTTATCACTGAGTAGTGTTTGGTTGTTGTTGTTTTTTTTTTTTTTTTTTTTTAAGAGTATTGTGGAACCTAATATTCCTATAAGGAAACTGCTGTGATCCCATCCCCATTTTCATTATTATTAAGGTTTTTAACATAGAAAGCTCGGGGCTGAAGACGTAACTCAAGGGTACAAGTGCATACCTGGCAAGTGCAAGGTCCTGAGTTCAATTCCCAGTATCAAAAAATAATAATAATAATAAATTAGAAAGCAAATGTTTGACCTTGCACAATTTTTATATCTAGTATACTTGCTTAAATGAGTGTGCAGCTGTGAAAGATTAGAGACATTTTGAGTTATTTTATAGTGTAAATCTTGTGAGATAGTAGTCTATACTGATCTCTTCCCTACCTGTTTCACCCTGCAAGATTCAGAATGCATGTTTCTTTGTGTTGATGTGACTGGTAAAATGTAAGCACAAAGAGAAAAACCAGTTCATTCCTGAGAGGTTCCGGTCAAACTGGGGAAGAGACTATGACTATACTGAATCTTTTCAAATGACTATAACAAAGAAATTGTGGTACATATAAATTACCCCATTTTTCAATATACTTCTTTTTGTACTGTTATTCCTATGATAATCATAAAATTTATCTAGATATGGCTCTATATATTATGATGGAAAATTGATTTAGTTTTTAAAAATTGGATGTACAATGAGTGGAAATGACAAAAAGGGAAACAGAGGACAACAAAGGAACCTTTTTTTTTATGATCTCATATGTCTGTCCCCTGTCCATTTGGCCCTTTCCCCACTCTCTGCCTCTATCCTCAGCCAAAAGGAAGCTAGGAGAACAGTATCGCAAGTAGTCTAGCTTAAGACTGTATGAAAGTAAACACTGTTGTAAATATAATGAAAGAGTAGAATGAAAAAAGAAACTCAATTCCTTTTTTTCCAATTAAATTTTATTGGTACATTTTAGATATACATAAGGATCACATTTATACAGAATTTGTGCATGTGCATGATATAACTTTTTCCTCAGCTCCCTACCCACCTTCTTCTTCTTTTGTTTTTTTCAGAACCAGGGATTGAACTCAGGCCCTTGTCCCTGCCAGGGAAGCACTGATTCTACTGAGCCATCTCCCTACCCACCTTTCAAGCCCTCCTCTCCTCTCCATTTACAAAAACTTTGTTTTCATTTTTTCCTTCTTTTGTCATTTTTTAACTTTTCTGTTCTTTCCTTTCCCCATCCTATCTACATTGTTACCCTTCCCATTTGAACATTTTCTATTTCACAATATCTGTTTTTTTCTGGTCCTTACATTTTCAGTGTGTGTGTGATTAATTTTACTTGATTATGGGCTCAAGGTGCATCCATTTTTCCATAAAATTCTCATGTTTATCCTCTTTTATGACTCAGTAGCACATCATTATATAAAAAACCATGTCTTCTTTACCCATTCACAAGTTGATAGGTACTTGGGTTGTTTCCAAGATTTAGTTATTACAAACTGTGCAGCTATCAACATAGGTGTTCATATACCTCTGTGGTATAATGCTTTTAATTCTTTTGGAAATATACCCAGGAGGTGAATAGTTGGGTCAAATGGAACCTCTAATCCCAGTTTTTTCAGGAATCTCCATAACAATTTCTACAGTTCTCGCACCAGTATGCACTCCCACCAATAGTGCAAATGAGTTCCATTTTCCCTACAGATTTGCCAGCATTTGTTATTGGTTTATTTCTTGATAATAGCCATTCATTATAGTTTTTATTTTAATAAGAATAGAAACTTTAAAAACATATAAAAAGATACAGAATTTCAAAACAAGATGACAGGAAGTTAACAATAGTTGTTATATTGCATATTGCTATCTTTTTTTTTTTTTTTTTTTTTTTGCCAAACAAGGGATTGAACTCAGGCCCTTGCACTTGCCAGGGCTGTGTTCAATCTCCCCCCACCCCGTATATTATTGTCTTCAATGTAGTTATTCAGATTATCAGATGTAAGCATGTAAAATTGGTCAAAAAATTTTAAAAATTAAACATTAGCTGTTCCTTTTAATAAGTCAATAGAAATTATTAATTATTAGTGTAATTATCTTAACTATCATTCATATACATGTATTTTTTTCTCCTTTCCCTCATCCTAGTTTCTTTCACAGTTTCCTTGACAGGTTTCTTTCCTTTTCACAATATCTACTGTAATTTTCAGAATTACAGGGTTTTTGTATTACACGTTGCTGTACTCAATGTAGTTGCTCAGATAAGAGATATGACCATGCAGAGTTAGTCACAGTGAAAAATCTACACATTAACTGCTATTTTCAAAAAACTGATGGAAATTTTAATACAATCACTTCAGCCATCCTATTTATATACTTGCATGTTTTTCCCCATACCTTTTTCCCATCTTTTCTCCTTTCTTTAAGCTTCATTTTTTAATCTTTAAGTTCCATTTCTTTCTGTTTTGCTATATCTGTTATACTTTTCAGGTTTTCTTTCTTCTTTTGGGTTCTTACACTAGGGAGACAATGTGATATTTACACATGGGGGTCTGATTTGTTTCACTTATGAGTATAGCCTCTAGTTGTATCTACTTACTTATGAAGGCTTCAAGTTTTTCTTTCTTTATAGCTGAGTAATACTCCATTGTATAAAAAACCATATCTTTTTCATCCATTCTACAGTGATGGGCATTTTTGTTACTTCCAAGATTTGCCTATGAGAAATTGTGCTGCTATAAACATGGATACACATATATCACTATGGTATGGTGTTTTCAGTTCTTTTTGGAAAAATACCCAGAAGGGGAATAGCTAAATGGGATTTCCAGTCCTAGTTTTCTGAGGAGTCTCTACAATGATTTCATAGTCATTGTACCAGTCTACATTCCCGCCAGCAGTGAGGAAGGGTTCTTTTTTCCCCCGCAGTCTCTCCAGCATTTATTATTAGTTGATTTCTTTATGATAGCCATTCTTTCTGGGGTGAGATATTAGCTCAGTGTTGTTTTAATTTTCATTTTTTGAGTGATCAGTGGTGTGGAGCTTTTTTTCAGGTATTTATGTGCCACTTGTATTTCTTCCTCTGAGAAGTGTGTATTCATCTCAGATTCCCATTTTTGGATTGGGTCTTTAAATTTTGGATGTAGGGTGTTATTTAATTTCCATGTGTTCATGAGGTTTTTGTGGCTTGAGCTGCTGTTGATTTCCTGTTTAACTGATCTGAAAATATGCATGGAACAATTTCAAAACCTTAAGCATGATTTATGAGCCAGTATAGGCTATATTTTGGAGAATTCCCCTCGTGAAACTCAGCAGAATGTGCTTTCTAATGTTATGGGGTGGGATATTCTGTAGACATATACTAAGTTCATTTGTTCACAGGTTTGGTTCAATTCTAATATTTCATTGGGGATTTTGTTTTGTATAGTTCATCTGTCTGTGACAGTGGGGTATTGAGATCTGCTAATTCAATTATTCTTCTCTTTATTTGATTTTTGCATGTCCCTTAATATATTTCATAGAATTAACTACGCTGGCATCTTTTGCATATATATTCATGATTATTATCACTTCCTCTTGGACTGTTCCCTATCAGGGATGCAGTGACCTTCCTTATCTCTCTCAGTCAGTCTGGGCTTGAAGTTCTCTCTGTCTGCAGGAAGACTAGCTATGCATCCTTTTTTCTGGGTTCCTGTCACATGGAGAATTGTTTTACATTCCATGACTTCCAATCTATGAATTTCTTTTTGAGTCACATGTGTTTCTTTTATGCAACATATTACTGGATCTTGCGTCATCTTTTTTGTTAATCTTTTTCTTTTGATTGGTGAATTGAGATCACTAACATTGATACTAATTATTGATATATATGAAGTTATCCTGTCGTTTCTTCTGCTTTTGTTTTCTACCCTCTGTTTACTTGTATACCTTGCCTGGTGGATTTATTCTACTGGAGTTCATGGAATTGTAGTCCTTGTTATCTCTTTCTAGAATGTGTTGGTTTTGTGGACATGAGTTTTATCAAGTTTTATGTGTCCTGGAAGTACCTTATGTGCCTGTCAATTTTGAAAGATACTTTTGTTTTTGTTGTTGTTGGTGGTGGTGGTTGGCTTTTTGTTTTGTGGTTTTTTTGTTTGTTCATTTTATACCAGGGATCGAACTCAGGACCTTGTTATTGCTAGGTAGATGTTTATGTCACTGAGCTATCTCACTGGCCCTGCTAGGTTGAAGTTTGTTTTCTTTTAGGGATTGAAATACTTTATACTAAGTTTTTCTGACTTGAGCATTTGTGTGAAGTCAGTTGTGATTCGGATCACCTATTTATACGTGATTTGTTTCTTTTCTTACAGCTTTTAATATTCTATTTTTGTGTTCAATTTCTGGAATCTTGACTATGATATGCCTGGATGTGGATTATTTTTGATTGTGGGTTATTGGACTTCTGTATGCCTCACTTATTTTTATATCAACTGATTTTTCCTTGCCTGGGATGTTTTCTGCAAGTCATCTTTGAGCAGTTTTGTTCATATCATTTGTTATTGTTTTTTGTTTTTTGGTGGGGTTTTTTTTTTTGGCTTTTTTTTTTTTTTTTGGTGGAACCAGGGGTTGAACTCAGGCCCTTGGGAGTGCCAGGGAAGCACTTATTCTACTGAGCCATCTCCTCAGCCTGTTTATATCATTTCTGTTATCTTCTATATGTTCATTGACTCCAGTTAATCTTATATTATTTTTTTTTATTTCATCTAGAAGCACTAGGTTGATTTCTCATGGTCTCTTGTTATATTTAAGAAATCTTTCTTTTCATGACAACTATCTTCAAGCCTACTTTCTATAACTGAGATTTTATCCTCACAATTCCTCATTCTTTTGTATGATAGAGGACCTAGCTATGCCATTTGGACTGATAGTGATCCTCCTGTCTCAGCCTCCCTAATACTAGAATTACAGACCTGTGCCACCATGTCCAGTTTGGAGCTGGCACCATGGGCCCAGGATTATGGAGCCAGCACAGTGTGAGGTACTGGAGATTGAACTTGGGACCTTGCACTTGCCAGGTAGGAGCTTCTGCAACTGAGCTATCTACCCAGTCCAACAATTGCTCATTCTTCTGTGGATACATTCAATGGAATTTTTATTCTCCTAGATTTCTACTTGAATCCCATTTTATGGATTCCATTTCATATCCATGGTATACATTTGTGGCTTCCATCATCAGTTTAAGCTTCTGGATTTTTTTTTATGTTTGTGCTCTAGAGTCACTAAATATGGTTTTTATTGTGGACACCATCTCTGCAGTTACCTGAGAAATTATTTTTCATTTGATTTTGTCATAGTTACTCTTCTCTCACTGCTGGGACAAATACCCAACACTCAAAATGAAGGAAGGAAAGGTTTATTTAGCTCACTGTTACTGGAAGTTTAGTCCATATGCTGGGTCTAAAGCAGAGCAGCACATAGCAGAGAGCAACCTTTCCTGGTGGTTGCAAAGAGCAAGAGAGCTCAAGAGGAGTGGCAGCAGCTCAAGCTGCTCGCTTCTCTTCCCTCCTTACATTGTAGTGCAAATTACCTACCCCAGGGCAGGTGCAACATCCACACCAACAATAATCAATCACAAACTCCAGAAACTGCCCCAAGACTGCATGAGGCTTTGGGGAGATACTTAGACACAAATCATAACAGATTTTTTTCCTACAGATTCATTCAATTGCCTTGTTGTCCACATTTCAGAGAGACCAGGTTGATGGCTTTCAGATTATCCCACATCATTGCCTCTTGATTTTGCCTTTCTTAAATTGGATCTCTGGAGTGTCTTCTCATATTCTTTTCTTTTCTTCTTTTTATTTTTTTAGTTTAATTCCTGCATTTATGTGTGTGAATTTTCTGTTATGAATTGTTTTATTGCTGACATTTGAAGTCTTAGGCGATGACTAATTCTCCAAGGTATCTGTCAGGTGTAGCTACTTTTTGTGGTTTGAGTGTTGTGAGATCCTACCAGTTCAGCTTGTTTAGCATGAGAACATCCTATCACCTTGCCCCAGCCCCTGCTTCTTTAGCATTGAACCACAGTATTTTCTATGAACCTAAAGTGATGTAAGTCATGGAATACCAGGAAGAGCATCTTGTTAGGGAAGTTATGTCACTTTGTCTAATGTGGTTCTCTCAGCATTTCCAATATCATGAAACAGAGCCTAATAAATGACAAACAGAAGTATGAGCCTCATGGACTAGATTTGTTCTTAGAAAAATCTAAAACCAATAAATTATATGCAGTAGATAAGTCCTTAATATGTCAATTTTATGCCCAGTAGTGAACCTTAAAAAGGCTTAAGGAAGAAGTAGAGAAGTAAAAGAAGAGAAAGAACCAAGGTCAGTGAACAAAGGGGGAATTACACAAGCTGGGATACTGGTGCAAAAGACAGGCATAAAAAGGGAGAATGGAAAAAATATAAGGAAGAAGAGAACAACAACCCCAAAGAAGCCAGAGACCATGTTCACACTCATAAAAAAAAAGATTAAACTTTGAAGGAGAAACTAAAAATGAAACAGCAAAAATGTGTGTGTGTGTGTGTGTGAGAGAGAGAGAGAGAGAGAGAGAGAGAGAGAGAGAATAAAAGGAAAAAATGTTTAAAATAAAAAGTGAGTCCAGGTCTGTGTTGATTTATCCCAGCAAGCCCACAGTTGCATTATGGCAGGACACTATAATCTTAGTATGTCTGCATCTTTATTTCCCCCAACATTCAGACTGTATTCTTTCTGTGGGGGCCAAGAAAAGATCCCTCCAACCTATACTAGTCAAAAAACTTTCTGCACACTTGAATTTGTCCAGGATCTTCTGGATGAATCCAGCAATTGTTCTGACTTCTAAGCTCAGTTTGCCTCACTTTAGAATGGCTCCTTGGGCTGGCCAAGTAGCTCAGTGGATTAAAGCTCCTGCAAGCAGGCACAGGATCCAGGGGTTCAATCCCTGGTCCTTCCATGCCAGCCCCGCCCGCAGGGCAAACTGAGATGGCAATTGAGACAGGGCGTGGTGGAGCACACCTATAATCCCAGCTCTTGGGAGGCTGTAATCAGGCATATCACTCTGAATCCAATCTAGTAGTGAGACCCCGAACACCCTGTAGACTCTCCCCTAAAATACAAAAAAAAAAAAAAAATAGAATGACTCTTTGCCTATTGATCTCTCTTGCAGAACATCCCATCCTGCAGCATTCACCACCAGCTAGTGCAGTCCTTCACATCCACCGTTGCTTTCCACCACTGCATCTCTCCATGGCAGTTTCTAGTGTTGCCAGCACTCCTGTGTGTCCACAGGTTTCAGTTACTTCTCCTACCATGCACTGAATCCCAGCACAGGGAGAAGGATCTGCCAGATACCTCCTTCTTCCTTGAAGGGTCTCTTTTTTATCTTCCTGTGGGCTTCAGTTCTCAATTCAGCTCCTTCTTGGGCCCAGGGTACCCACTTTTCTCTTTCTTTTCTTCCTTTTCTTTCTGCATTCGAGTGTCTGGACAGCAACTCTCAGAGAGGTGCTTTCTTTGCTGCTTAACACTTCACCATCTTCCTGAAAGACCTAAAAATCTCAAAAATATTTTTTTTATTTTAAAGAGGAAAGAAAAGAACAAAGAGAAAAAGAGTAGCATAGAACAGTAAAAATGATACAGAATTTCAAAGCAATAATAGAAAATTAACAATTTTTGTTATATTACATATTGTTATCATCAAATTTGTTGATCAGATTACTAGATATAGACATGCCAGGTTGACCAAGCAATTAAACATTAATTCTTCCTTTCACTAAGCCTTAATTTTTTTACTTGTACTTTTCAATTTTTATTTTTTAAATTATTTTAAAGAGAGTATAGGTGAGACATTTATTTAAGCGTAATCTGAAAACATCTAGCCCGAAGGTAAGTTGCTATTTTCATCACAGTTGCCTGTGCCCAGGGAATAAGAGGTATTCTTTGTCATTGAATTGGTTTTTCCCACTTCTAACTGGAAACAAAACAGAAGGGGTGCCATAAATTTGA
>NW_004524787.1:3024497-3037870 GCF_000260255.1 Octodon degus
GACAGCCTTATTGTGATTGAAATGCTGAGAGATTCTGTGCCAATTTTCCACCACTGTGTACTTTGTTGCTATTTAAAACTGTATCAACTCTAACGAAGAATAAATTATTTGTGATTTAAAAAAAATAAAGAGAGTATAGGTGAGACATTAGAGATGATACACATTTAAAAGAACAAGGTGAAAGACATTCAATCATGGTTGTTATATTACACATTGCTGTTCTCCATGAAGTGGCACATATTACACATATTAGCATTTAGAGTTGTTCAAAGTAAAAACTTTTAAACATTAATTGCTACCTTCAAAAACCTACTAGAAGTTAGTAGTATATCTCTGCTATCCTGTGTACATACTTATATGGTTTTCCCCCTTCCTTTTTTTTCCCTTTCATTTCTCTTTTCCCTCATCTCAACTGTTTATTTCTTATATTCAGTTTCTTTCCATTTTACTATATACCTTTCAGATTTTATTTTTTCTTTCAGATTCTTACACTATGAAGACAATACAATATTTGTACATGTCAGTCTGATTTATTTCACTTGCAAGAATAACCTCTAGTTGCATCCATTTACCTATAAAAGCCTCAACTTTATCTTTCTTTATAGCTGAGTAATACTCCATTGTATAAAAATACCACATTTTTTCATCCTTTCTTCAAGTGATGGACATTTGGGTTGTATTTAAGATTTAGTTATGACAAATTGTGCTGCTGTAAAACTCAGTTCTGAGTTCAATCTCCAGTTACACACAAAAAAAAAACCCCTCAATTCTTAAAAGAATTCCTAGCAATCTAATTTGTCTCTAAGTATAAAGAAAATGCCAGTGTGCATGAATTTGTAGGTATAGGCTGATTATGTCATTTTAGAGATTATAAGTACAAATTTTCACTATATGGTAGAATTTCCTTAAAAGTGTAAATGTTAGGCCAACAAGATATCTCAGCAGATGAAGAGCCTGCTTAAGCAAGTGCAGGGACTAGGGTTCAATCTCTGGCACCACGTGCTATGCCAGACCCACCCCTGGGTGTGCTGAGCCAGCCACTGAGACCTGGCACAGGCCTGTAATCCCAGCACTAGGGAGGTTGAAAACAAGAGGATCACTATGAGTCTGAGCTGCGTAATGAGACCCTGTACCAAATACATTGAAAAAAGAAGTATAAATGTTGGGAAATGTTTATGAAGCACTGATAATACAAAAAAATATTATATTTCAGCTTTGGATTTTTTCTTTTTACCTGAATGAAATTATTTTTTTCTAGGGCAAAAATATATATTATTCTGCAGGAAATCTCCTCCTACTATCTTTCTTTGTGTATGTCATACAGGGTGGCATTTTCTTTTTTATAATTCAATGAAAATCAACATCATAGAAACAGATGGTAATTATAATTATAATAACAGTTACTGAATAAGGTAGTCAGGGAGATAATTTGTAAAAGGTATTAGACTCGCATGCAAGTGTATTTGATAGATGGCTTCATTCGGATTAGGGTGCAGGTAAAATCACACCATGACCAATTGTGTTCTGTATGTGTAAATATACATTTGAACAAGTGCCTTGCTTGCCCTGGAAAATATTAAAATCTACTAGGAAAAATCTTCCCAGATGATGATTTATTGAACTTCTTCCTTTTTCTTGTAATAACTTTTGGATTGATTCATATAATACAATAGTCTAAAATTTCCTTGGTGCCTTCTTTCCTTAAAATGAATTTCACTGGTTATAAATAGGTAGATATAAGAGAGAGAGAGAGAGAGAGAGAGAGAGAGAGAGAGAGAGAGAGAGTATTCCTCATAGGGAATTTCTACCTGTACATGAAATATCTTGGGGCCAGGAAGATGGCTCAGTAGAATAAACGCTTCCCTGGCAAGCACAAGGGCCTGAGTTCAATCACCGGTTCCGCAAAAAAAAAAAAAAAAGAAAAGAAAAAAAAAGAAAAGAAAAGAAAAGAAAAATCTTAATTCTACTTTTATAGGCAAATGGATGTAACTAGAGAGTGTACTCCTAAGTGAAATAGATCAGGCCCACATATGTAAACATTGTATTGTCTTGCTAGTGTATGAAACTGAAAGACTAAATTAGATCTGAAAGGTGCAATAGGTACTGTGAAAGGGAAAGAATCTGTTCAAAGGAAAGGAAAAACTGAGATGAAGAAAGGAATAAAAGAAAGAAAGAAGTAAGGGAAAAGGATATATTTATGTATGTATCCAGAAATACTTGGATAATTATACTGTTGATTTCTGCTGATCTATTGAAAGAAGCAGTTAATGCTTAAATTGCTTTTTCTTCACATTTTTAGTTCCTTAAAAAATTTTGATCAATTATGCATTCTTATATCTGGTAATCTAAAAAACTATTTTGAAGGCAACATTATGTAATATAACAACTATTGTTGAACTCCTATCATTTTATTTAATGAAATTCTGTATTCTTTCTAATTTTTTACTATTTTTATTTTCTTTAAAAATAATAATAAACATGGCTGCACTGACAAACATTCTACAATCTGAGGTACAGGATCTCAGGATAAATCCTGAGGGCATTTCACTGACCTTCTCAGACCAAAAAGCTACAACTCTTGTTGCATAGGTCCTGCTTTACCTTGGTCTTAACCATCCAGTAGAAAAGTATGAAGACGAAATATAGGAAGTAAAGCCATGTTGTTAAGTTGAGCTGTGGGGGACTCAGGTCAATAATTTCTGACATTGCCAGTTAAACAGAAGACCCAATGCTATTATGGGCTACTGGACTCTTTTAGAATATTTTGCTGAGTTTACACACCTATAATATTCAATAACGGAACTTAGAAAAAATGGGGTATACCGATGAATGTCCATTTTGTATCTGTGTATTCAAAGTGGTTGGGATAGATATATAGTTGCATTCTCTTAATGAATAGAATGATTTGTTCTAATGGTGTTTGTAAATAGGATCTCAAGTCCGCATCTTGTACAGCAATTAACCACCAAGAAGAATATATGCAGTGTATTATTTGTTGAAACTGTACTTCCGATTTGATTTGAAACTGTCATTGCTATCTGTTTATCAATAAAATTTTGAAAAATAATAATAATAATAATAATAAACCTAAACTGAAAAATTTAAATATGCACATTATGTATATTTAAATTCCCTTTAAAAAGCCCTTAAATAAATTCCTTCCCAAAAAAAATCAGATCATACATCATTACTAAGTTAGATCTGTCACAAGGATTCAAGGAGGGTTCAAAATATGTAAATCAATAAATGGAATACACCACATACACAGAAGCAAATGGATATGAGGATATGTATAGGGAACAATACTGGGAGATAATTTTTATATACTTAAATTAAACCAAGATTTATTAGCTGTGACACAAAAACCATAAGCAGAAAAGGAAAATAATGGATATATTTGACTCCATCAAAATTATTAATGATATTTGAAAACATTTAAAAGAATGTAAAGACAAGATATATGCAGAGAAAATATTTACACAGAAAAAGTTACAAAAACAATTTCTGTGTTAATCTTAATAAGAAATAAGGAAAGAGCCAAACAAATAATGGGCAAAAAATAAAGTAAGTGTTACACCAACAGATACATAGACATAGCAAATAAACCCATGAAATACTGTTTAATATCATTAACCCTTAAATAAATTCCCCCAAGAAAATATCAAATCATACATCATTACTAAGTTAGATCTGTCACAAGGATTCAAGGAGGGTTCAAAATATATAAATCAATAAATGTAATACATGACACAAACAGAAGAACCAGTATCACATGATCATCTCAAGAAGTATACAAATTTTTACAAAATACAACATCCATTAATGATGAAAACACTGAATAAAATAATAGAATATCTTTATCTAAGAACAGCCATATGTGACAAAACTATGAGCAACATCATGATAATGGAGACAGTATGATAATTTAATAATTTGTTTGTTCCCTATCCATATCCCCATATCCATTTGATTCTTGTCCCATCTTCTTGAGCTAATGGGGATTTTGGTTTGTTGGTTTGTTTGTTTGTCTGTTTGTCTGTTTTGTACTGGAGATTGAACTCAGGACCCTAAACTTGCCATGCAGGTGCTTATGCCACTGAGATATCTCCCCAACCTTGATCTGATGCTCTAAGTACTATGCTAAAAAGAAGTGGTAATAGCAGACATACTTTTATTTTTCTATACTAACCCCTATTTCAAAACTACAGAGATGCCATGAAGACAACACTATGCAATGTATTAATTATTGTAACTGTCCTACTAGCCTGTTTTGAAACTAATTGTTGTTTCTTTCTCAATAAAATTAATATATAAAAAACTACAGTGACATAAATAGCATGATATTGGAGAAAAAAGAGCAGATTCATAGATCAATGGAATAGAAGACAAAGAAACAACACCAGGCCTACTCAGTTATGTTTTCTTTGACAAAGGGCCCAAATCCTTGCACTGGAGGAAAGACAGCCTCTTCAACAAATGGTGCTGGGAAAACTAGTTATACACATGCTTAAGGTTAAACCTAGACCCATATTTCTTGCCATGTGCTAAACTGAAATCAAGGTAGATAATACTCAAATGCTTAATTTACTAGGGACAATTATAGGTAAATCTTTTGAAAACACGTGTAGGAAAAGTCTTTCTGAACAGAACCCTCATGACAAAAGAAATAATACTGAAATCTACCAATCGTATATCTAAAAAAGCTTCTGCATAGCAAAGGAAACCATGAACAGAGTGATGAAACAACCTACAGAACTAGAAATTTTTTTTTTTTTTTTTTTTGTGGAACCGGGGGTTGAACTCAGGCCCTTACACTTGCCAGGAAAAGCGCTTATTCCACTGAGCCATCTTTCTGCCCCCCCCCCTAGAAAAATATTTTGATGGCTAGTTCGCAGATCAACAAACAATATGTAGAATATATAAAGAACTGAGCAGAGCACCTGCTCGGGTTCCCCCTCCTGTCCCTCTCTCAGACAGGAGCTTTCTTCCCCCCCCCCAATAAACAAAAGAACTGAACAAAATCAGCTCATATTTAAAGGCTCAATTTAAAATGGGCATCTGAAATGAATAGACATTTCTCAAAGGAATGTAAATGGCTAATATGTGAAAATGTTGAACATTGCTAGTAATTCAAGAAATGCAACTTAAACCAACGTTGAGATTTCATCTCAAATATTTTTGATTCACATTTATTTTATCCATAAACATAAAATTTTTTGGAAATCCATAGCTGAGTGTGTACCCAAAGAATTAAAGCTAAACTATAATATCAACTAATGCTTAAATTATATTTTTTAAAAAACCATGTAGTACACACAAACAGCACACTCAAGCAGGTTTGTAAAGACTGAAAACTTGAATGATTCCTCTAGAGTAACCATAGAAGAGAGTCAGAATTTGTGTACTGAAACTAACAAATATTTATATATTATTTATTTATTTGTATTTTAGGGAAGTGTCTACAGGGTGTGCAGGGTCTCACTTCTAGATCAGACTCGTAGTGATCCACCTGTTTACAGTTTACCAAGACCTGGGATTACAGGCGCACCACCACATCCAGTCTCAGTTGCCATCTCAGCGCGCCCCAGGGATGGGGCTGGCACAGCTGGCTCAAGGATTGAACCCCAATCCCTGTGCCTGCTTTCAGGCACTTTAATCCGTTGAGCTGCGGAACCCGGGATTAAACTCAGGCCCTTGCTCTTGCCAGGCAAGCGTTTATTCTACTGAGCGATTTCCCCGGCCCCTGAAACTAACAATTGTAAATGCCTTGCTGAAATTACTTTGCATAGAAAGACACAAAGATGTCAGTAGCTTTCATCCAAAAAGATAATCAACAGATACCAGCCCCAAGATGATCCAAATAATATAATTACTAGGCAGAGAGTTTTTATCTTTTTGTCCAAAACACAAGAGTCTGTTCAGATCAGAGAAGCCTGTCTAAAGGAAAGCAGTCAGGGTGAGAGATTGAAGTTTTCATAATGGTTTGAAAGTATAGAAAAAGGATCTAGGAAGGAAACAATTATCTACAAAATGTCTTTACATAGCTCATTTAGCACCCTGTAGTTCTTCAGTGAGCAACTGATCTTGTATAAAATTATATAGATTCTCAATTTTTATAAAATAAATAGATTTATTTTACTATTTATTTATTAGTACATGTTTACAGTATATAATGATTACATTTTGGGAGAAATAATACATTTCCTTAATGCACATTAATTTTCTTTTTATTTTTACTTCCTCTAAATTTCATGGTGACTTCCATCTTTCTTCTTCCAATTCTTGGCCCCTTTCCTATCTGTAAAACTTCACTTTCCATCATTATTTTCACCCTTCAATTCTTTGTTTTTTATCCCCTTTCGTTCCCTTCCCACCATCTTTTCTTGTTGCACCATCCATTTTCCAAAAATTGTCCTCCTTCCCATTTATCTTCTATTTGCTCCCCATCTCTCTCAGTCTATCTTGATAAATAATAGATAGATGGATGGATAGATAGATAGATACATAGATAGATGAGATATAGATATATCAGATATCTATATGGAGCATACAGATGTAAAGATGTATAGTATTTACTCATATGTGTAAAAGAAACCTTGCAGTATTTAAGCTTGAGTGCCTGGCTTTTTTTCCTTAGCATTATGTCCTCAAGGTGCATCCCACTTGCCTATGAATGCCTCAACTTTTCCTTTCCTAATGAGATTCCCCTACAGAAGATTTGAAATTTAGATATGAAAATGATAACGAGGTTTATAGATATCTTTATAAAGAAACAGTCAGGACTCATTGCAAAGAATGAATAGGCCTTACAACGAAAGGTTTGTATCTGCTATGGATGCCTACACAACAGTGTGATGGCTTTAATAGGGAGTACAGAGTTACAAATTTTAAGCTGCCAATGGGAAGCCACTACATTTTCTCCCATACAAACCAACAAAGTTCAATATTTGATAAAAAAAAAAAAGCAGTCATATCCACACCTGTTTCCAGATAAGTGGGGATGTCTTTAGGCACTCTTTGAGTCAGAGTTGAGTAGTCTAATTCTCTAGGCTAGTCATAGAGATTTAAATTAGGCAACAAGCTCTAAATAGAGCCGTGTAGAATGTCCAGCAAATATTGAGAATTGTTGGATTTTGGAAGAAATAAATAAGAGAAAATAGTTGCATAGACATGGGCCAAAGACAAAGATAATCATGACAACGATAATGATCTTTTTTAGCCATTTTTAGCAAGAAGACATTGAAAATCAAGCACAGATAGTAATAGACCTTTCAGGGACTTGCTGGTTAGCTCAGTTGTTTAAGCACCTGCTAGGCCAAACCTGTCAGACACAGGGGACTGCGGTTTGACCCCAGGTCCCCATGCCTCACCAGACCCACCCTCAAGGCAGCCTGAGCCAGCCAAAAAACAATCCTTCTCAACCTTAAGTGCAGGCTAAATAGCTCAGTAAATTAAAGTGTCTGCTTAGGCGCAGGGGCCAGCCGGGAGTTTGATCCCTGGGCCTGCCATGCCAGCTCCACCCCTGGGGTGTGCTGAGAGGGCACTTGAGACTGGGCATGGTGGTGAGTATCTGTAATCCCAGCACTTGGGAGGCTGTAAACAGAAGGATCACTACCAGTCTGATCTACGCAGTGAGACCCTGTACACCCTGTCCTAAATGCAATAATAATAATAATTATAATAATAGACCTTGTTAGAGTAGAGTCAGGCAGAGATCGTACCAGTGGTAAATGTTTTGAGGCCTGAAGAAATAGCTGAGTTATCTGGAATAAATACACAGAAAGTTTACACCACAAAAGTAATGTTTAGTAACTAAAATACCTATATTAGCATTTTTATTCTATATGCAGACCTTTATAAGAATCCAAACCTTTCCTTCAAGAGATAATTTTATGTACATTAAAATGACATAATGAAAATCCACTAAGTCAGTCTGTAGTACACATTTTTAGAAAAGCTAGTGGGACTGGAAATTTAAATCCCTCTTAGCTGTTGGGTAAAATATCATCTGTGTGGCTGGAAACAGTCAGCAGAAGCTGGTGCAGTTTTGGGAGTCTTTTATATTTGACTCACTTTTTGTTTTATCATTATTATGGCTTGTATCTAGAAGTACTCCCACTGCCTTATATGGTAATAGATGAAGTTTTTCAGTGGTTATTGAATCTATTGTGTGATTGTGGGATTCAGGATGTGACGTGGGGTTTGATTCTTTTTGCCTGCCTGACAGGTAGGAAGATTCAAGTTTGATCCCCATCAATGAATGTTGTGCCTGCCCCAGAATCCCCCAGCACTCCATGCTGGCCCTGAAACCAGGAATAATGGCACATGCCTGTAATCCCAGAGCCAGGGAGGCTGAGATAGGAGGATCACTAAGAGTCTGTGTAATTAGACCTTTATCCAATACATAATTTTCTTTTTCTGTATTTAGGACAGGATCTACAGGGTCTACAAGATCTCACAATGTAGATTGGACACGTAGTGATCCTCCTGTTTTTCAGCCTCCCAAGAGCTGGAATTACAGGCGCATGCCACCACACCCAGTCTCAATCATAGTCTCAGCATGCCCCGGTGGTGGGACTGGCACAGCATGCTGGAGATCGGCCCCCAGGCACTGTGCTCTGCTTAAGCAGGTGCTTTAGTCCACTGAGCTATCAGGCTGGGCCTCCAGCACATACATTTTTAAACACAAGAAATAAGCAATATTGAAAAAATAACCACTTCATCTGGAGCCTGGTGAACAATATCAAAAAGTCTAATAATTATATTAATTAAGTATATACTGAACAGGAGAAGTAAACAATTACAAGGGAAAACAATATATGAAGTTGTATTTACCAATTTTTCTCATAATGTTTTAAACATATACATTCATAGATTAAATAAACTCCAGAATGTTACAAGGAAAATCAAACCTAGGCACATTGTAATCAAACTACTGGAAGACTAAATATAAGGAAAACATTTTGAAAGCACCCAAAGAAAATGACATGCTACATAGAGAAGAGAATTCTTTTGAGTTTAATTAGTATATGATTGCAGTAATAATTACTACATCCACTCTAGGAGATTGGTACACATACACAATACAACTGAAATTCGCTTATCCCCCCTCTAATCTCCATTCACACATCCAGCACTAGATTCATCTATCTATCTTCTTATAGCTTGTAAAGTTAACTGTCATGTATATGGATTACAAACCAAACTAACAAGCCAAGCAACATATAAAACATGCAAGACAACATGCCAAAGCTAAAACTAGACCCATGTCTATCAGCCTGCCCTAAAGTCAAAATGGATGAAAGATCTAAATATTAAAACAGAAACAAGAAATTTACGTGAGAAAGTAAGCAGAAATCTTGAAGGTATAGATGTAGGCAGAGTTCATGAGCAAAACATAAATGGCATGGGAAATACGACAAAGAATCAACAAATGGGTTCTCATCCTGCTAAAAAAAAAGTTGTACAACAAAAGAATTCACCAACAGAGTGAAGACACAACCCACAGAGTGGGAAAAATATTTAAACAATTTTTCATCAAAGGATTTCTATCTAGAACATATAAAGAATTTTTAATAATTGATATGACATTAGAAGTAGTATGCATTTAGAAGACCAGAATGACAGGCATTCCGAGCATGACGCTAGTGTTAAACATTGCTATCTTCAGTGCAGTTGCTTAGTTCACAGGCATCAGCATATATATTAGTGAGGGTGAGAATCCTACCAATTAACTGCTAGTTTCAATAACCTGATGGAGATTCTCAGGATCAAGGACTTAACCAGCTTGTCCTTATAAATGTATGGTTTTGCCCTTGTCATGTTTCCTAGCTTTTCTCCTTGCCCTCTCTTTGTTGTTTAATCCTTAAATTCTCGCTTTCCATTTAATTGTGTTATACCTTTCAATTTTTATTTCTTCTTTTGAGCTATACTGTACTGCATGCTATGATCAATAATAATGTGCATTTCAAAATTGCTAACAATGTGTGAAAATTACTTTGTTTTTTTATTTTTCAAAGTGAATGCAAAATAACAACAACAAATCTAGAAATGATACAGAATTTCACTGAACAAAATAATATGAATTCGACAGTAGTTATTATATTGCATAACGCTGTCTTCAACTTGGTTGATTAGACTACCAGATATATGCATGCAAAATTGGTAAAAGAGGAAAAAATGGGGCCAGTGAGATAGCTCAGTGGACAGAGTACCTGCTTAGGCAAGCGGACACCAAGGTTTAATCCCCAGTCCTGCATGCTGTTCTGGCCCTATCCCTGGGGCACCGTGAGCCAGCGATCGAGTCCAGGCGTGGTGGTCCACACCTGTAATCTCAGTGCTGGGGAGGCTGAAAGCAAGAGGATCACTACTAGTCCAAGCTGCATAGTGAGACCCTGTCCCAAATACATAAAATGAGAAAAAAAGAAAAAAGATATAAGAATTAAGAGTGAAAAAATAAAAAATTAAAACATTAACTGCTCCTTTCCATATATCAGCAGAGTCTTAACAAGGACATGAAAAAAGTGAAACTCCCCATCTTTCACTTAGTAGGAGCATATGGAATTTTCTCTCTTGGTAATTTTGAAATGTATATTGTGTTCTCACTACAGAAAAATGATATTTGTGGCTATGTAAGTGTTAGATAACTTTCCTTAATTATTCTACATGGTGTTTATAAGTAATACCTTTTCTTCTATAAATATATGCTACTACAATGTGTCATTTTGAAATTATAAAATTAAAATATAAACCAAAATGGAAATAAAGACATTTAACAAATGAGTTTTATCAAACTTTTAGTCACAATCCATTTGTTTATACACTGCTCTAAGTGTGTTGAAAAAAGTGAGCTTTTAAACTATGTAGCAGGTGCATGTTCAGGAATCTAAGCATACACATTGAGGGACACACAAAATGTCACACATGCACACTTGCAGAATAGCAAATATACAGAGGAGGGGGGAGAGAGAGAGAGAGAGAGAGAGAGAGAGAGAGAGAGAGAGAGAGAATATGAACTGACTTTATCCCACATTGATCCTCATTCTCACAGTATCATGAGAGAGTATTCCTTAGGGCACAATTTCTATGATAGGCAAGGGAACACAGACGTGTGTGTCTAGCTTCACTGGCGCTCTCAGACAATTTTCCGAAAGTTCACCTCATTTTCACTTCATGGGGAATGGTGAAAGAACATGAACATAGGAAACAACAGAGGTAGACCAGTTGGTGTCAGGTAGAAAAAAAGTAAATAAACCAAGAGATGAGTGGTATTTGTGATAGACTTTGGATATGTCAGTGTACCTGTCAGCAGTGATACATAATCAGAAATAACTTAACAGCATAAGTAGCCACAAGAAATGAAGCTTCTGACTGGCAGAAAATGTGGTGTTACCTAGTTGGACTCCTTCAGTTAGTAGCCTACAGGCCCTCCCTTATTACCCCAGTATGGGGCTTCACCAAGGGAGAGAGAAGGCACAAAACAGCAAATTTCAGTTAAAACTCTGTGGGTTATTATTATTATTATTATTATTATTATTATTATTATTGAACTCAGGTCTTTGCACTTGCCAGGCAAGCACTTATTCTACTGAGCTATCTTCCCAGCCCCTAAACATCTGTGTTTAATCCTGTCATATCCAGTTTAATCAGCTTTCCTTGTGGTCTCAAAGCCAATCCACAGACCAGTGTAGGTAATGAAACAAAGTACTGTAGAAAATTCAACAACAATCTGACCAAAAAAAAAAGTATCTGGTAATCTGAACAACTAACTTGAAGATAGCGTCATGTAATACAGCAAGCATTTTTGAATTCCTATTATTTTGTTTAATGAAATCTCATATCATTTCTAATGCTTTTTTTCTATCACTATCTTGTATTCTTTAAAAAAAAAAATTAGTGTGTTATAAAGCTAACTCCTAGATATTGCCCAGAGAAGGAGACAAATCTCAATTGTATTTTTTACTAAGCATTGAGGTTGACCACATCCACATTAATTACTCTTTCCACCAGAGAGGAAAGAGTAATAAATAGTTCCATCTAAAGGCAGAGTGAAACAGTGGATTAAAGTGACTACAAGCAGGCACAGGGGCCAGGAGTTCCATCCTTGAGCCTGCTGTGCCGGCCCCACTCCCAGGGCGTGCTGAGCCGGTGTGTGAGACTAGGCGTGGTGGCACACACCTATAATCCCAGCACTTGGGAGGCTGTAAACAGGGGAATCACTGTGAGTCCGATCTAGTAGTGACATGCTGGACACCCTGTAGACCCTTCGAAAGAAAGAAAGAAAGAAAGAAAGAAAGAAAGAAAGAAAGAAAGAAAGAAAGAGAGCAAAAGTGGCCACCCAGCCATGGGGAAAAAAAAAAACCTGATGCAAGTGTAGCTTGCTTAGGTTCATTTAAAAGCTGGGCTAAACAGAATTATATGCTTGAATTATTTGGTCCCTATCAAATAATACTTGTGAAAGCTGAAAACAGTGGTGTCCAGAAATGTACAAATGTCCACAAAACAACAGAAAGGCTCAGAAAATCATGTCATCTCCAAAAGAAACTAATAAGTCTTCAGCAGTATCCCAATAAAAATATTTATAAAAAAGCACATAAGTAATTCAGAATAATCTTAAAATAGTCCAATAAACTACAAGTGCCTTGAAATACAAAATTAAGCAAAATCTGGTGTTGGGTGTGGTGGCGCATGCTTGTAATGCCAACACTTGGGAGGGTGAGGCAGGAGCATTACTTTGAGTTTGAGACCAGCCTGGGCTACAGAGTGAGCTCAAGGCCAGCCTGAACTGCGTAATGAGACCTGGTCTCCAAAAGTAAAAAAAAAAAAAAAGTAAGCAAAATCTGTAAAATAATGCATGAATAAAATGAATTTCACAAAGAAATGTAAAAAGTTTACTACCATATGAAATGCTTAGTGATGAATACAATAACTAAATGATAAATATAATGGATGGCTCCAAAGACCTGTTCAATGGAACTAAGGTACCAATCAGTGAACTTAAAGATATGATATATTAAATTATCAAATAAAGTCTTCAAAAATATGAATGAATTAGGTGTGCATAAAATTTGAGACACCACCAATGGACCTACATAGAAGAGTCTGGGGATGGAGAAAGAAAGTAGAGAGAGAGGGAAAATATTCAAAGTCAAGATCACTAAACACTTCCTTAATTTGGAGAAACACACTAACTGAGTTATGGTTTGGGTCTAAGATGGCCTCAAGTAATCTGAAAGGTGCTTGGGTCATAGGCATGTGATTTTAAATGTACTATCAGGAAGTGGGGTCTAGATGGAGGTGAGTCACTGGGAACATGATATAGAAAGATAGTTCTTCCTTTCAGGCTCTTCTTCTTCTTCTTCTTCTTCTTCTTC
>NW_004524787.1:3037970-3047893 GCF_000260255.1 Octodon degus
TCGTCGTCATCATCATCATAATCGTTGTTGTCATTATGGTCATCATCGTCATTGTCATTGCTGTCATCCCCTCCTCCTCCTCCTCCTTTCACTTTCTTTCTCTCTCTTTGCTTTCTATTTGCCATAATATGAACAAGTTTCCTTCATCAGACCTCCCAATCATGCCATTTATGTCTTAAATTATTCTGATATGGAATGAAATTTCTAAAGATTAGGAACCAAAGCAAACTATTTTCATTAAGTTATAGTTGTTAGAACAATTAGAAAATTGATCAAGGCACTATCACCCAAGTACAGAAATCACAAATAATTCAACTCAAAGATGCATTCATAGCACACATAGTACTCAATTTACATAAAGCCAATAACAAAAAAATTCTGGGAACAACAATAACAAACATATTGTACGCAAAGGAATCTCAGTATGACTATTAAATTTCTCAGAAGCAACCATGTAGGCAAGTAGAGAATAAAGAAATGTACTCAAAGTACTGAAGAGAAAAACTGCCTTCAAAGAATACTATATGATAGCACAGTACACACCTGTTTTCTCTTAGTTCATTCATTGAAAAGAAAGGTTTGTACTGATATTGTTTTTTTCTGCTTAATTTTATTGAGAAAGAAATAGCAATGAGACAGTTTCAAAACACGTTAGTAGGACAGTTACAATAATTAATACATTGCATATTGTTGTCTTCATAGTAGTTATTCCTAGTACAAGTTGCAGACGTGACATCTTGTCTAAGTACTATTAGTACAAATCTTTTCATTGAACTAGGAAAAAGTAGCTGTATATCTATCCTATTCTGAATATACACATATACATACATATTTTTTCACTACAAAATTAGCCTTCATTTATATCCTCCTTTTTTGTTTAGTTCTGTCAGAGATGGGTATTTCATTGCCATTCAAACATTGTACATACATGAATTCAGCAAAATAATGCAAAATAGTCCAGTAGTCCATAATAGTGGTGGGTTATCCACATAACTGGCAATGTCAGAATTTGTTGACTTGAGCCTTTTAAAGCTCAGCATATTAACATGGCTTTACTTTTTATACCTAAGTTTTATAGTTTTCTGCTGGATGGTTAAGAACAAAATAAAGCAAGACCTATATAACAAAAAAAGTAACTTTTGTTTCTGATAAGGACAGTCAAATCCCCTCAGGATTTTCCCAGAAACTCTGTATAGCAGTTTGTAGGTCTTTTATCAGTGTCAGTCATGTGGATGAATCATGGTCATTGCTTGACCAATTTGCTCTCCGTGATAGCCTGAGAGAATGTTTTCTCTCCATGTGCCTCTCCTTAGGCACACTGTACATCGTCGATCACATTCCTCTGTGGCCCTATAATCTCCTTGATCAGAGCATTTGGGACATCACTGAGTTACAGGATGTTACAGTACAGGTTCTCTTATGTCCTGAGTCCTCATTGACCTTGATAGGTTAGGTCCAGAAAGTTGGCTATCCTTGTAGCCCTTCTTTTTCTCTAATTTTTTGGTCTGCAAACTTGTTAACCATCCAGAACAGAAGATTAATGGTATTATTGTCCTATAGCATAGGCAGATGAGCTAAAAACATTACAATCTCTGAATATCAAATGCCTTAGACATAAGATGGAACAGGTATTTTCCATCACTTGTTCATATGCTAAACTTTAAATCCCTACAGAACTTTTTTAAAAAAGAAAAAATAGTAAAAAAAATCATAATAAACAATTACATATTTTTACACAGAAATTTAGAAATCTAAGCATATACAACGTTGTAGCAAGACAGTCCAGTGACATTTTTTTCTTCTTTTGATCTCATTTATTAACTTTTTTTAAACAAACATTTACTTGAGAGAGAGTATAGCAGTAATTGATATATTAGAAGCAGTATGCATTTAGAAGACCAGAATGACAGGGATTGCAAGCATGGCCCTAGTATTACACATTGCTAACCTCAGTGCAGTTCCTTAGTTCATGAATATCAACATATATATTTAGTCAAGGTGAGAATCCTACCAATTAACTGCTAGTATCAAAAACCTGATGACAGGGCCAGAGAGATAACTCAATAGAACAAGCACTTCCCTGGCAAGCACAAGGGCCTGAGTTCAATCCCCGGTTCTGCCAAAATAAATGAACAAACAAATAAAAACCTGATGGAGATTCTCAGGATTATTGCCTTAACCATCTTGTATGTATAGATGTATGGTTTTACCACTGCCATGTTTGCCAGCTTTTCTCCATGCCCTCTATTCACTCTTTAATTCTTAAATTCTCACTATCCATTTAATCATGTTATAACTTTCAATTTTTATTTATTCTTTTGAGTTCTTACACTAGGGAGACAATATGATATTTACACGTGTGGGTCTGGTTTATTTCACTTATGAGTATATCTATATGTGGCATTCACTTACATATCCATTGAATTAAGGGAAAGTAACTGTATATCTACCCTATTTTCTATATACAGATACAAAATGGTCCTTCATTTATGTCCCCTTTTTTGTTTAGTTTTGTCAGAGATGGGTATGTCATTGCCATTTAAATATTGTAGGTGTGTGAATTCAGCAAAATCCTCCAATATAGTCCAGTAGTCCATAATAGTAGTGGGTTATTTGCATAACTGGCAATGTCAGAATTTGTTGACTTGTGCCTTTTACAGCTCAGTATATTAATATGGCTTTACTTTTTATAGTTCATTTTTATACTTTTGTGCTGGATGGTTGAGACCAAGCTAAGGCATGGTCTATATAACAAGAATGGTAACTTATGTATCTGACAAGGTCAGTCAAATCCCCTCAGCATTTACCCTGGAGCCCTGTAGAGCAGTTTGTAGATCCTTTGTCAGTGTCAGCCATGTGGATGAGTCACAGTCATTGATTCACCAATTTTCTCTCTGTAAAAGCCTGAGAGAATTTTCTCTCTCCATGTGTCTCTCTTTAGTCACACTATACATCATCAATCACTTTCCTCTGTGGCCCTATAATCTCCTTAATCAGAAAATTTGGGACCTCACTGAGTTACAGGATGTTACAGTACTGGTTCTCTTATATCCTGAGTCCTCAATGACCTTGAAAAGCGAGGGCCAAAATGTTGTCTCTCCTTGCGCCCTCCTTTTTCTGTAACTTTTGGTCTGCAAACTTAGGTTGTTAACTCTCCAGAAGAGAAGCTTAATAGTATTATTACCTTATAACATGGGCAGTTGAGCTTAACCTCACTGTCTGTCTGAATATCAAATGTCAGATGCTACTTATTCAGAGATTTCTTTCTTTTTATTTCAAGAGAGATTATATGGTTAAGCCAGTTATAGTTTTGCATTTACAGAAGTACAATTAGGAACACTAATAATGGGTAGTGATATTTAGCATCTGA
Source organism: Octodon degus (assembly GCF_000260255.1). Lineage (NCBI taxonomy): Eukaryota > Metazoa > Chordata > Mammalia > Rodentia > Octodontidae > Octodon > Octodon degus. Next base: position 3,041,341 of record NW_004524787.1, read on the forward strand.
CAAACTTTTGTAACTAATGGATTTGTGTTTTAGACAGTAAGGGCAAGCATTATGTGTGTATAGCTGTGCAGATATTAAATTGGGAATTTGTTTTTAATTCCCTCAAGTTCTGTCTGATCACATTCCCTTGATGTACCTGGTGTCTTCCAGGCAGACTAGTTCACACCAGTTACCAGTCAAGAGAGAAACACGTAGGATGCTCTCATAGATCTGGGTGTAGCAAAGTGTCTCAGCTTACTGGATACAGATCTACGAACTTTGAATTTCCCTGATGTGCCTGGCTTGGTTCTGGCTGTTGTGTTCAGCTTCTTCCTGCTTCATGCCATGGAAGTGAACCGACTGTGCCCCTCTGGCTAAATGTTCTGCTTCTGGATTATCTGGGTGGTTCTGGCCCCTAGCATCTCTGCACAGATTTCAGCTGCAGAGTTTCACACCATGCCTTAAGCCCGGACCTGGGCTGGGTCTGGAGGGGTCTCAAGAACATGGCAGATGGTCTCACTATCGCGCCCTCCTAGGCTGAGTCCAGAGGGATCCAGCTGGTGCAGCAGAGCTGAAGCTCTCCCACACAAATGCTGGGCCTGAGCTCAGTCTGGAGGGGTCCCAAGAGCTTGGTGGAAGGTCTCACTCACACGCTGTACCTGGGCTGTGTCCGGAGGGATACAGCAGGCACAGCAGAGTGTAAGCTCTCTCTACTAATATTGTTTTAGACAAGATATGATGTCTGCATCTTGTCCTCTTAATGTCTACTACAAAGACAACAATATGTAATGTATCAGTTATTGTAACTGTTGTACTAACCCCTTTTGAAAATGTTTCTTTGGTATTTTTTCTCATTAAAATGAATAAAAAAAGAAAAGAAAAGAAAGAAGTGAAAATAGATATATATATTAGCTTGGATAATTGTCCTTTTAATTTCTGTTGGTCCATTGAAAGCAATAGTTGATGCATAAAAAAATTTTGCATAGAAAAAGAATATTATATCTAGCCAAGCTGTACTTCTGAAATGGAGATTTGTTTTTAATTCCAGAAGAACAAAAGCTGAGGAAATTCATTAGGGCTGCCTTTAGGGAATTGCTATAGGAAGTTATTTTAAAAGAATCTAATTAATTAATAATATAAATTTTAGGGAAGAGCAAAATTCAATTGTATAAATTCAGATACATATTCAGTACGTTCCAAGACTGTAATGTTACTATGTGAAGTAATTTCATCCCAAGTATAAGGGCTGGAAAATAAAAGGATTCATAACTATACATAAAATAAGCTTTAGAAATACATATTATATAATGATGCAAATTTTGACATTAAAAACAGAATATCTGTGGTGAGTAGAAGTGTGAAGTTGTAAGTAATCAAACTTAAGTTGTTATCAACTTTAAATAGACTGCTGTAAGTATACTTTTATTTTATGTTAACTTCATGATAACCAAAAAAATGTAAGAGATTTAGAACACTAGAAAAGATGCAAAACATAACACTACTAAAAATCATCCAAGTATAAAGGAAGGTAGCAAGAGAAAAAAAGTGTTCTCAAACAACAGAAAACAATTAACAATGTAACAGTATGTTCTTACATAACAATAATTATCTCATATGTAAATTTTCTTAAAGCACATAGAGTAAGTAGATTTCTTAAATGCGTATTTGTTACCCTGCTTTACTTTTAAGGACACAGATGAAAAAAATGAAATGATGGTAAAAATATAATCCTTGCAAATGGAGACCATAAGAAAGTAGGAGTAATGACACTTTCAGTCAAAATAGACTTTAACTCAAAAATTGCAGAGATAAAAAGTACATTATGTAATGACTAAAGGGTCAATTCACCCAAGGAATATAAAGTTTGTAAAGATGTATGCACCTAAAAGTGGAACAACTGAATATTTAAAGCAAATACTGAAAATGAAGAGAAATAGATTATAACACAGTAACAGTAAGAAACACCAAAATATCACTTCTCACGTAGAAATATTGGTCAGATAAAATGTTAGACAATATTGTAATTTAGCAGTAGTTGACACTAAATTTTCTAACAGATATATACAAAATATTTTATCCAGCAGCAACAATACATGAATTCTTCCAAAGTGCTCATGAAACTTTGTCTATGATAAACATATGTTAGGCCAGAAGATATGTACTATGGTTTATTAAACCTGTGGTTTAATGATGTCCCTGAAGTGTCAATAAATTAAAATATAAACACCATTGTGAGGTGTAGTGTTTAAAATTGGAACTTTGGAAGGTGACAAGGATTAGATCAGGCCAAAGCAATGGAGCTCCAAAAATTGGATTAAGATATACTATTATGTGTAGGTAAGTGTTCATAGCATCAAAATTTATAACAGCTGAACCCTGGAAGTAGACTGCATATTTCATCAACAGAGGATTGCATAAGGAAAACGTAAAAAGGAGGACAAACTCAAGATATTAGTAGGAAAATAAATGCACCTGGAAAATATAAACTGAGTGAAATAAATTAGGCACACAGTTTAAATACTCTTTAGTATCTTTCATTTAAGAAACACAAAGTACATTCAAAGAGAATAAAGGTTACATAAATAGGAGACAAGAGGCTAGGTCTCTTGCAAAGGGAAAAGGGTCCAGGGGACCAAGTGAAGAGGGAGAGGGGAAGGTGAAATAAGTAGAATAATGATATGCCATATACAGGAACCTAATAACCTCAATGAATATAAACTTTGCACATCATAAACATGAGCTAAAATTATTAATATCAATAAGAACAAAAGTGGAAGAAAGATTTAGAGGAGGGGGGAGGTTACAGGGAAGAGAAAGGAGACCAATCATCTGGCAGAAAAGTATGAAAATAAAAATAAAAAGTAAAGCCATATTAATATGATGAATTATAAAATGCTCAAGTCATCAACTTCGGACATTGACAGTTTCATGGAAAACCCACTAATATTGTGGGCTATTGGACTATATTGGGATATTTTGCTGAATTCATGCACCTACAGTATTTAAATGCCAATGGAATGCCCTTCTTTGACAAAACTGACCAAAAAATGGGGATACAAATGAATGACCATTTTGTATCTGTATAAGCTTTAAAATAGGATAGATATACAGCTCCGTTCTCTTAATTCAATGAATAGAGAGGTTTGTTCTAATAGTGTTTGAGACAGGACATCAGGTCTGCATCTTGTACAATGAATAACCACTAAGACAACAATATGCAATGTATTAATTATTGAAAATGTACTACTAATTGGTTGTGAAACTGTCTCATTGTTATTTGTTTCTCAATAAAAATATGAAAAAAAGAAAGGGGACTAAGTAAAAAAAAAAAACAAGCTCTATTATGTACATATACCCACCACTCAAGGTGATTGTAAACTGCATGCACTACAAATACCTGATAATATTTTTTTGAAAAAAGAGGAAAAGTAAAAAGAATTATACAAACATGCTCTCATGCTACATGATACCCTACACCAGTAGTGGCAAAACTATGACATATGTGCCACAGAAGGTAACCAGAGCCCTCTCTGTTGGCACATGATCCTAGCAGTTGAGCACTGAATATTCGTGTTTAACTGCAGAGTTAGCCCTTTGCAAAATCTAAATGAGTTTTGGGTTTCAGTTTGGGGACTCCATCTTTAAAAGTTAGCCAGTACTGACATACACTAACTCTGAATTCATTTTTTTATTAGTATATGTTTGTAGAACACAATGGTCACATTAGTAACTGCAAGATTATGATAGCACATCTTAATTTTATCACATTGCTTTGAGTCTTCCCCTTTCCCTCAAACTCTTAGTCCCCTCACTTTTACAAAAGATATATTATATCTCTATTATCTATCATTTATTTTGTTCTTTCATTCATTTATATTTTGGGGTTTTCACTTTAAGAGAAAGTATAGAATTTTTAAGCTGTTGTGTCTAGTTTGCTGCACTTAATATTATGGTCTTAAGGTTTTACCATTCTGCAAATGACTCAAGTTTATCCTTCACATAGCAGTGTAGCACTCCCTTGTGCAAAAATGCCATATTTCCTATATTCATATATATATATATATATATATATATATATACATATATATGTATATGCATATATACGTATATATGTAGATATGTAGATATATAAGTATATATGTAGAGAGAGAGCTTCCAATATTTATCTATTAAGAATTGCACTGCTATAAACATGGGTATGCATGTATCCTTATCGTATGATGATTTTAACATTTTAGGGAAATACATAGAAAAGGAAACCTGGATCAAAGAGAATTTCCACTTTTATGGAGAAGTTTTCATATGATTTTTATAGTAGTTATACTAATTTACATTGCCACCAACAATGTACAAGTGTACTTTTACCCCAAAGCTTCACTCATTGGCATGTTATATCATTTGTTTTCTTGATAATAGCCATTTCTTCTGAGATAAGATGTAGTCTCAGAGTTTTAATTTGCATTTCTCTAAAAAACAAAATGTTGACAGTTTTTAATATATTTATTGGCCACTTTTACTTCTGAGAAGTGTCTATTAATTTCAGTGGCCTATTTTTTATTGGGACTTTGAAGGGTGGAAAATGTCTTTAAAGTTTTTGTATTGGAGGTACAAGTCCATTCACTGAGAAATAATTGGTATTTTTTGTGCTATTTTGTAGGTTATCTGTTTGCAATGTTGATTGTTTCTTTTACTATAAAAAGTTTTTTAGAAAACTGGTGTAACCATTATGGAAATCAGTGTGGAGACTCCTTAAGAAACTAGGACTGGAAATCCCACTCAAGTCAGCTATCCCTCTACTCGAAATTTTCCTGGAGAAACTGAAAATGTCATATCATAGTGATATATGTGTACCTATGTTTATAGCAGCACAATTTGTGATAGCCAAAACTTGGAAACAACCAAGATGCCCGTCACATGAGGAATAGTTGAAAAAATGTGGTATTTTTATACAATGGAGTGTTACTCAGCTACAAAGAATGATAAACATGAAGTATTTATATTGAAGTGGATGCCACTTGAACATATACTCATAAGTGAAATAAACCAGACCGACATATGTAAATATCGTATAGTCTCCCTAGTATAAAAACTTAAAAGAAGAAATACAAATAGAAAGGTATAACACAATTAAAAGGAAAGCAAGAACTTGAGGATTGGAAGAGGAGAAGGCCAGGAGAAACGTTGATAAACAGGACAGGATTTTATCAAATGTATGATAAGAAGTCATACATGTATATGCACAAGAAGGTCAAGGAAATGATCCTGAAAAACATCAGCAGGTTTTTGAAACTAGCAGTTAATTGGTAGGTTTCTCACCCTGACACACTATACATGCTGATACCTGTGAACCGAGCAACTACACTGAAGATAGCAATGTGTAATAGAAGCGTTACACTTGGAATGCCTGTTATTCTGGTCTTATAAATACGTACTTCTTGTCATGACATACCAATTATTACCATACTGTCTCTCTAGTAAAAGTTTGTATTGTTGTTCTTTGTTTTTAAATGGGTAATAAATGAAAAAAAGACACAAGAAAAACAGTCACAGGACTGTCCTGCTACAATGCTGTATATGGTTAGATCTATAAAGTTCTGTGTAAAAATATATAATTGTTTATTCATATTCCTTAAATATTTTCATTTTTTAAATGTTTACCTCCATATTCTGCAGGGACTTAAAGTTTAACATATAAATACTTGACAGAAAATACCTGCTCCATGTTAGGCCTAAGATATTTGATATTCAGACAGATAGTGAAGTTAAATCTGCCTGCATATGTTGTAAGGTAATAATAAGATTCTCTTCTGGAGGGTTAACAACCTGAGTTTGCAGACCAAAAATTAGAGAAATTGAAGGACCGCAGTGCAACACGATCGATGACGTAGAGTGTACCTAAGAAAAGTCACCTAAAGAGAAAATAGTCTCTCAGGCTTTCACAGAGAGCAAATTGGTCAAGCAATGGTCATGACTCATCCACATGGCTGACATTGACAAAGGATCTGCAAATTGTGGTACAAGGTTACAAGATAAATCCTGAGGGTACTTGACTGACCTTATCAAATACAAAAAGTTACATTTCTTGTTATATAGGTCTTGCTTTGTCTGGGTCTTAACCATTCAATAGAAAAGTATAAAAATGAGGTATATAAAGTAAAGCCATGTTAATATGCTGAGCTGTAATAGGCTCAAGTCAACAACCTCTGTGGATAACACACTACTATTGTGGACTGCTGGACTGTGTTGGATTGTTTTGCTGAATTCACACACCTGTAGTATTTAGATGCCAGTGGAATACCCATCGCTGACAGGACTAAACAAAAAAAGGCGATAAAAAGGAAGGACCATTTTGTATCTGTATATGCAGAATAGTTGCGATAGATATACAACTACTTTCGCTTAATTCAATGAGAAGAAAGATTTGTAATAATAGTGTTTGAACAGGATATCCTGTCTGCATCTTGTACTATGGATAACCACTAAGAAGATAACAATGTACAATGTATTAATTATTAAAACGGTCATATTAATCAGTTTTGAAACTGCCTCATTGCTATTTGTTTCTCAATAAAAA
>NW_004524787.1:3060783-3061545 GCF_000260255.1 Octodon degus
AGTTGCATCTTTCCCTGGTTTTGGTATTAATATAATACTTGCTTCCAGGAATGATTTTGGGAGGATTGCTTCCTTTTCAATTTCACGGAAGTGTTATTAATTTTAGTGAGAAAGAAATAGCAATGAGACAGTTTCAAAACAGGATAATAATATGACATGATCTCATTTGTTGATCTTTGGTACTAGGCTTGTACCACTGAAGTTCTGTTCAAAAGTTCCTTCTGCTATGTCTTCAAGAGTTTAATACACTTTTTTGTCCAACAGACTGTTTGTATTATAAAATTTATATCATGATGCTTTTTTATTTTAGTTTAGTATATGGGGAGTGATATGGGTCAAGATTCAATGCTGTACATGTGGATAGTTTTCTCATTACTATTGTAATTGTTTTGGTCCCTTTATAACTGTCATGGCTTAAAGTGCCTGGGGCTGTTTCTGCATCTTCTTCTATTCTGTTCCATTGATCCACCTGTCCACTAATGTGCTGGTACCATGCTGCTTTTTTTTTATTAATCACTGTATCTTTGAAATATAATGTGAAGTCTTGTGTTGTGATACCTCCTGATTTTTTCTTACTGGTTAGTATTGCTTATACTATTATTGGTGGTGAAATCCTATTTTATAGGTGAATAATATTCCATTGTGTAAAAATAACTTATCTGCTTTATGCATTCCTCAGTTGATGGGCATCTTGGTTGTTTCCATGATTTCATTATGACAAATTGCACTGCTATAAACATGGATGCACTTCTTTTTTTTTTT
>NW_004524787.1:3062815-3067888 GCF_000260255.1 Octodon degus
AAATTTAAAATTAATTCCATATGTTTACATAATTTCCATGGTTTCTTTCACCATTAGTTTCTAGTTTCATTGCACTATTATATAGTAATTTGCATTAGATAATTTCAATTCTTTTGAATTTACATAAGTATTCTTTATGGTCTCTCTGTGTTCTATTTTTGAGAAAGATCCATAGGCTACTGAGGAAAAATTGCATGATGAGTTGGGTAGAACAAATTTTAGAATTTATTAAGCTCATTTATTCAATGATTTTTCCTCTGTAATATTTATTTGTAGATTTTTTTGTCTAATTTATTTGTCTGTTTAGTTCAAGGTGCTATTGAAGTACCCCATTACAATTTCATTGATGTGTTTTGATCTCTTATTTTCAGTAGCTTTTGTTTCATAAATTTGGTTGTGCTAGTGTTTAGTGCATATATGCTTATAATTGTTGCCTTTTTTTTAATGATTCACTTAACCAATATATGTTGTTGCCTCTTATCATCAATCTTGGAAGGAAGCTTACTTTGAAAATAAAATAGTTACTCCTGCTTTTGCTACCTTCATTTTGATTGGAATATTGGTGTTTTGTTGTTGTTGCTTATTTGGTTTTTGTTTTTGTTGGTCTGTAAACTTCATTGATTTAGAAGGTAAAGGAAATGTTTTGCAAAAAAACATTTTTCCGTTAATGTTATTAGACCATTATTTTTAACATTTTTTTTACCTCTAAAGAGAATAAAACTATAGTAAAAATTTAGAAATGATACAGAAATTTCACTAAATAATATAATAGGAATTTAACAGTGGTTGTTATATTACATAGTGCTGTCTTCAAATTAGTTGTTCAGCAACCTAACTCAGTTTGTGGGTTACTTTTTACCCCTGTTGGAGATTTCTTTTTAAGAGAAGAAATTCAGGGTTAGCCAAATAGCCCAGCAGATTAAAGCACTTGCAAGCAGATTCAGTGGCCAGGAGTTCGATCTCTGAGCTTGCTGTGCAGGCTCCACCCCAAGGTCACACTGAGACAGTGATTGAGACTGGGCATGGTGGTGCATGCCTGTAATCCCAGCACTTGGGAAGCTGTAAACAGGAGAATCACTATGAGTCTGATCTAGTAGTGACACCCTGAACATCCTATAGATCCTTCCCTAAAATACAGAAAAAAAGAGAAAGAAGAAATTGAGAAAGATGAGAACCCAGTTGTTAATTTTTTAAGTATTTCCCATGCAGTTTGGTTTTTGTTTATGTACTATCTATCTACCCCTCTGTGTTTAAGGTTTCCACCTACATTTTCTCCAGGAGATTTAGTGTTTCTGTTTTACTGTGTGTTTACAACTTTGACCCATTTTGATTGAAGTTTAGTTCATGCTGATACACATTTGGTTTAATTTTTGCCTTTGGAATGTGAAAAGCCAGCTTTTCCAGCACCACATATTCTATCTTTCTTCCAGTGAACAGGATTGAGCCACTTTAATAAAAGTAAGGCGGCTGAGTGTGTTTGTTGTCTGTATCTTCTAATCTCTTCCATTGAACTCAGGTCTGACTCTATGCCAGTATCATGCTGATTTTATCACAGTAGCTTTACCGTATAATTTCACATCAGGAATTATGATGTATCTTGCCTTTTCTTTATTACCCAGGATTACTTTTGATCTTCCGGATCTCTTCTGGTTCCAGATGAATTTGAGCAAAATTTTTTTCTAGCTCTGTGAGACATACTAGTGGTGTTTTAACTAGGATTACATTGAATATGTATATCAATTTTTCTCAGAGTACCAAAATTTTCAATGTATAATTCTTTCAGTTCCTTTGTAAGATTGATTTTTTGGATGTTATTGAGACAGGCATGTTTTCCCTAATTTCTCTCTTAGTGCATTCATAGTTTGTATACAAAAAATGCTCATGATCTTTATGTTGACTTTCTATCTTGATACATTACTGAATTTGGTTATTAAATCTATAGGACTCTTGGTGGAGTTTCTCGGGTCTCCTGTGAAGAATATCATACATCTGCAAATAATTTCACTTCTTCTTTTCTAGTCATTATTTCTTTTATTTCTCTCACTCTAGTCTAATTATTCTGGCTAATATTTCCAGAAACATATTTAATAGGCCTGTAGGTGGTGGACATCCTTTTCTTGTTCCTGATTTTAAAATGAAGACTTTCAGTTCTTGCCCATTTAGTATGATGTTGGCTGTTACTTTCTCACATATGGCTTTTTGATTCTTTGTAGTGTTTTTCTCATGAGTGAGTGTTGAACTTTGTCAAACACTTTTTCTGCATTTATTGAGATGATCATGTGATTTTTCTTGTTAGCTCTGTTGATGTGATTTATTACATTTATGGATTTGCTTATGTTGAACCATCCCTGCACTCCTAGGATGAGTCCCACTTGTTTGATATGTATAATCTTCATAATTTGCTGCATTCTGTTTGCTAGTATTTTATTGTGGATTTTTACATCCATTTCATTAGATAGATTGGTCCATAGTTCTCTTTTTTGTTTACTCTTTCTCTGGTTTTCGAAAAAGGATATTACTTGCCTCTAGGACTGCATTTGGGAGAATTGTCTTCCTCTTAATTTCACTGAAGCGTTTCACAACAGTTGGCATTACATCTTCTCTAAATTACTAATAGAATTCAGCTGTGAACCCATTGGGACCTGGACTTTTATTTGCTAGTATTTTTTAATATATTTTCTATTTTGTTTCCTGTTATTAGGTTATTCAGAGTTTGTATAACTTCTTGACTCAGTTTTGACATTTCATATGTATCTATAAAACTATCCATTTCCTCTGTGTTTTCCATGTGAGAGTGAAAATTTTGGAAGTAAGTAGTGAATATCTTCACAATTTGTCTAGGGTCTGTAGTGATTTTGTCCTTTTCAATCTGTATTGCATAAATTTAGGGTTTTTCTTTATTTTAATTAGGATGGGTAGGGATTTATCAATTTTATTTATTCTTTAAGAGAATCAACTCTTTGATTCATGTATTCCTTGTATTCTTTCTTCATCTCCGATGCATTAATTTCTGCTCTAATCTTTTTCATTTCCTTCCTTCTTTGAGCTTTGGGATTGACTTGCTCTCCTTTTTCTGGATGCTTGAGGTTCAGCATAAGATCATTTATGTGCGCTTGTTCTGTTTTCCTAATATGAGAATTTAAAGTTATAAATTTCCCTATTATGATAGATTTCATTGTATCACACAGATTCTGATATATTACATCTGCATTTTTGGCTTGATTTTAAGTATTTTTTAGTTTGCTCTTTAATTTCATCTGTAACCCACTGGTTGTTTAGGAGGTTGTTATTTAATTTCCATGTGTTTATGTAGTTTTTGCTCTTTTAGGTGATCTGTTTCTTTTCTCTTGAAGCTTTAATATTTCATTCTTTTGCTGAATTTCTGAGATCTTGATTATTATGTTTCTAGGTGTAGATTTATTTCGATTATGGCTATTTGGGGTTCTGTATGCCTCACCTAAACGTATGTCTGATTCTTTCCTCATGTTTGGAAAATTTTCTACTAGTACTTCTGTAAATAGTCTTTTTATGTCATTTGTGTTCTCTCCTCTTGTTTCATTGACTCCTATTATCCTTATATTATTTTTCTTTGCATTATGTTATAGCTGCTGAATTTTTATTTCCAGATTTCTTGTTTGTTTTAAGAGAACTTTCCTTCCACATTCAATAGGTGCACCACTATCTGCGTGATCTAAAAGTCTATCTTAAGTTCTGCTCAAGCAGTTTTTCTGACTTTCAGTGGAATTCTTAATTTCCTGCATATCTGTTTCAATCTTTCCTGTATTCTAATTCTTTCTTGTATTGTTCACTCCCTGGAGGATTGAGATTGCTTTCTGCTCTGGTATTTTTGGCATTTTTGAAGCTCCAACAATCACCCAGACTCAGTAGTCATGAGAGAGTGGTGGAGTGAGGCTAGTTAGGTCCCCACTACATTGGGGAGCAGGATAGGTCTCAAGAGGTGTCTCACTTCTAGTGGAGTTGACCGGCTGATACTCGAGAAAGCTTCTGTGCAAGTGTTTATTGTGGGCCAGATACACCAGGATCCCATGGGCCACCCATAGTCCTCCTACGTTTTTAAGTCATTGGATCAGGTACCAACACAAGCTCCACTCCTGCGACAGTGCCAGCACAAGCTCCAAGTCTGTCCTCTTGGGCCCAGAGTTAGCAGCTCACCAGAGTCCTGTAGGCCCCCCAGAGTCTTCCTAAGTTGTAAAAACATTGGACCAGGCACCAGGACAAACTCCCTAACTGCACATACTGGGCCCGTGGATTCGTTTTGTATTATTTTTAATTAGTAGTACATGTTGACAGTGCATGGATTTTATAATTATCTTGGAGAGTTAGAGTAGGTACATAATATAGCTTGGTTTTTTTTTAATATACCCTTTCCTTCCTTCCTCTAATTCTCCTTGTTCCCTTGTCATTCTTGTCAATATTATTAATCTTGGTTCATATCTATTATATAATGTCAGCATTCATTGAGGTTCTTAGAATCCAATTTATATCTTCACTGCCTGTTTCTCCTTACCCCTACTTCAACCCTCAGCCTTGATTCCCCTGAACCTCTTTCTATCTGCAGATCCCTTCTTTTGTCTCTTTCTATCATTTCTTTAGCTTTCTCATAGTTTGCACTTTTTTCTAATTATGCTTTGTTTAGATGGGTCTCAAAATTCTGTGACAGATTTTTGGTCAAGTTATTTCCATTAAAAACTATTGATTTTAAAAACTAATGACTTAAAAACTGCCACACAGAGCCGGGGAGATGGCTCAGTGGAATAAAGACTTCCCTGGCAAGCACAGGGCCTGAGTTCAATCCCTGGTTCTGCCAAAAAAAAGTTCATTATCTTTGCAGCCAGGGAGATTGCTTAGTGGAATAAGTGCTTCTCTGGCAAGTGCAAGGGCCTGAATTCAATCCCCGGTTCAAAAAAAAAAAAAACTGCCACACCAAAAAAATGGTCCAAAAAACATTCTCCTGTTATCATTAACCAGTCTTTCACTATAAAACTTAAATGGCCAATTGGGAGAAAGAGTTCTGATATGATCTTCCACTACTGATTAAGACTGGGGAGACCC
>NW_004524787.1:3072222-3072720 GCF_000260255.1 Octodon degus
ATTAATCTTTAAAAAAAAAGACTGGGGTGGCTGGTGTTAGGGATAATATTCATTTAGCCTTCTGAGCTTTCTAAGACTTGATGACCTTGCCAGCTCCAGCAGCTTTCTTGTTCACAGCTTTGATGACACCCACAGCAATTGTCTGTCTCATAGTGTGAACAGCGAAACAACCTAGAGGTGGATAGTCAGACAAGCTTTCAACACACATAGGCTTGCCTGGCACCATGTCAACAATGGCAGCATCACCAGATTTATCATATTCTGTACGGACTTAAAATTCAACATATCAGTACTTGATGAAAAAACCTGTTCCATATTATGCCTAAGATGATTGATATGCAGACAGATAGTGAGGTTAAGCTTAACAGCCTAAGCTGTATGGTAATAACAATAAACTTCTCTTCTACATGGTTGACAACCTAAGTTTTCAGACCAAAATTAGAGAAAAAGGAGAGCTGCAAGGAAAGCCAACATTTTGGCCCTAGCCTTCTAAGGTCA
>NW_004524787.1:3073511-3076736 GCF_000260255.1 Octodon degus
ATGTATGCAATGTGTTAATTATTGAAACTGTCCTACCAATTTGATTTGAAACTGTCTCATTGCTATTTGTTTATCAATAAAATTATGGAAAAAAAACTTGGGCCCATCTTTCAGCTTCTTATCAGACTAGCAATCAATCTTTTCTTTCAGCTCAGCAAACTTGCAAGCAATGTGAGCTGTGTGACAATCCAGTACAGGGGCGTAGCCAGCCCTGATCTGGCTGAGGTGGTTCAGAATATTCATCTGAGCAGTGAAACCAGCTGCTTCCATTGGTGAGTTGTTTTTGCTGTCACCAGCGACATTGCCACAATGGACATCTTTGATAGACACGTTCTTGATGTTGAAGCCTACATTGTCCCCAGGAAGAGCTTCACTCAAAGCTTCATGGTGCATTTCAACAGACTTGACTTCAGTTGTGACATTGACCAGAGCAAAGGTGACCACTATGCAGGATTTGAGAATACTACTCAGCCCACAGAGAAAGTACCAATGCCACCAACTCTTTAGACTCCTGGAGGGGCAGCTGCAAAGGCTTGTCAGTTGGGCAAGTGGGTGGGAGAAAGCAATTCAAAGCTTCAAGCAGTGTGGTTCCTCTGGCATTGCCATCTTTATGATTGACCTTCCATCCTTTGAACCAAAGCATATTAGCACTTGGCTCCAGCATGTTGTCACCATTCCAACCAGAAACTGGCACAAAACCAAATGTCAGGGTTGTAGCCAATTTTTTAAATGTAGATTCTGACTTCCTTAACAATTTCCTCATATCTCTTCTGGCTGTAGGGTAGCTCCATGGAATCCATTTTGTTGTCACCAATAATTAATTGTTTCACACCCAGTGTGTAAGCCAGATGGGCATGTTCACCTGTCTGCCCATTCTTAGAGATACCAGCATTGAATTCACCAACACCAGCAGCAACAAACAGGACAGCACAGTCAACCTGACATGTGCCTTTTATTTTATTTTATTTTTTTTGTGGAACCAGGGATTGAACTCAGGCCCTTGCATTTGCCAGGGAAGTGCTTATTCCACTGAGCCATCTCCCCGACCCCCTGACATGTGCCTTTAATCATGTTTTTGTTGAAGTCTCTGTGTCCAGGGACATCAGTGATGATCACAAAATACTTTCTGGCCTCAAATTTCCATAGGGATATGTCAATGGTGATACCACGCTCATGCTCAGCTTTCATCTTGTCCAAGACCGAGGCATACTTGAAGGAACCGTTCCCCATCTCACTAACATCCTTCTCAAATTTTTCAATGCTTCTTTTATCAATGCCACCCATTTGTAGATCAGATGGCAGGTTGTGGTGGATTTCCCGGAGTCCACATATCTGACGACAGTCATATTAATGTGAGTCTTTTCCTTTCCCATGTTGGCTTTGATTTAGTGGTGGTTTTCACTACACCTGTGCTCTCACAGCAAACCCATTGCAAAAAAGCATACTTTGCACTTTTCCTTTCTCAAATGAGAGATATCATACATTATTCAAGCTTGAGTATTTGATTTTAGTTAACATTAAAATTTTCCAAATGCATTCATTTTCCTATAAGTTCCTGAAAAGGACACTTCTTTACAGCCAAGTAGTGTTTTGTTATATATAGACACATTTCCTTTACCCAATCTTGTTGATGAATAGACAAGCTGATTCTAGAATTTAACTCTAATTCTTGTGCAGCTATAAACATTGATACATATGTTTCACTGCAGTATGATACATCTTTGGGGATAGCTAGATCAAGAAGAATTCCTAATTTTAGTTCTTTAGAAAATCTCCATACTCATTTCCACAATGATTGTATTAGTTTACATTTCCACCAAAAAATTTAAGAGGATTATTTTTTTAACACAATCATGCCTGAATTTGTCATTGTTTGATCTCTTGATGATTGTAATTATTTCCTGAGTAAGATGGAACATCAAAGAGCTGTTTTACTTTGTATTTTTCTAATGGCCACAAATGTAAAGGCTGGGAATATAGCTCAGTTATACAAGCACCTTCCTAATGGCCACAGATGTTGAACATTTTTTAATATATATTTATGGACCATTCGTATTTCTTCCTCTATGAATCTCTTATCATTTCTCTTGCCAATTTCTTTACTAGGTCTTTAATTTAACAAATGACTTTGTGTTCTTCATATATTCTACATATAGAATATGTACTCCTCTGTCTGATGAGTATCTGGAAAAATACTTTACCATTATGTAAGTTGTCTGTCAACTTTGCTAAGTCTTTTGCTTACAGAACCTTTTTAATCTGATATAAACCCATTTGATTTGTGCAGTTATTACATGTGAGATTGAGGCTTTTTCTTGAAAATCTTTTCCTACACTTAACCTTCTACACCTTGGTTCCTCTCCAACTTACTTATTTCTAGACTATAGACACTGGATCTTAGAGCTTCTTAGTTTCTGGCACTTACTGAATTTCTATCTTCCCTCAATAATATGTGGTCTATTGTGAAGAAAATGCCAAATATAGCTGAAAAAATATGTATTCTCTTGTTGGATGGAAAACTCTGTCTATCTACTACTACAATTTATTTGAAGTTTTGGTTCATATGTGATATTTCTTTGTGATTTTTAGTTGATCTATTGGCAATAGTAGGGTGTTGAGACATCCCCACTATAATTGTTTTGGTGCCTATCTGATTTTTCATGTCCAATATTGTCTGTTTTACAAAGTTGTATGTATCGTGGTTTGGTGCCTACATCTTTGCAATTCTTATCTCTTCCTGGTGAATAGTTCCATTAGCCAGTATATAAAGTCCTTCCTTGTATCTTTTCATCAGCTTTGGCACAAAATGTACTTTGAAAATAATATAGCTACTTTTTGATTTTGGTTTCTGGTTGCATGAAACTTAATTTTGTTCCTTTGACTTTTAGTCTATTAATTTCTTTTCGTGTTAAATGTGTTTCTTATACTTTGCATACGATTGGATTTTGTTCCATTCTACTAAGATGTATCTTTTCATTGGTGAGGTAAACCATTTCAATTGATAGCTATAACTGACAGATACTGACTTATACATGTCGTTGTATTAATATCCTGTTGATGCTTACTTTCTTTCCCTTGTGTTAATATCCTTATCAGAAATATCCATTTTAATGGACCTTTTGTGTTGTTAGCTTCGTTTTCTCCTTCTAGCATGTGTTTGAGGATGTTTTCTTTTTTTTAATTTTTTTTTATTTATTTGAGAGAGAGAGAGAGAGAGAGAGAGAG
>NW_004524787.1:3076836-3115809 GCF_000260255.1 Octodon degus
AGCTCAGCCCACCAGGGGGCGGGGCTGGCTGGCATGTGGTGCTGGGGGATCGAACCGCGGTCCCTGATGCCTTGCCAAGCTTGTTCCAAGTAGGTGCTCTAGACCACTGAGCCATCTCTCCAGCCCCAGAGGATGTTTTCAAGTATTGGTTTGATTGGTATAAATTTCTATTTCTTTTTATCTTGGAAGTATCATTCTTTCATCAACTTAAAAAAATAATTTTGCTGTCTGAGTTGGAAATTGTTTTCCTTCAGAGCTTGAAACACTGAATTCTATGCTCTCCTTGCCTTGAAGGTTTATGTTGAGAAACCTATTATAATTCAAATAGGTTTTCCTTTAGAGTTCATTCATTTTTTTTTAGCAGTACTTAAGATTCTGTTCTTGTGTTTTATTTCTGATGTTTCAATTATTATGTAGCATGAAGTAGCTCTGTCTTTTTCTGATTATAGCTGTTTAGGACCCTTTATGTTTCTCTTATGTATATGTTAAATTCTATTTACTTATCTAGAATTTTTCCACTATTACTTGTGTAAACAATTAATTTATTCTTTTTGTTTCATCTTCTGTTATTTTGAAAATTACAATTACTCTTATATTGAAACTCTATGAGTCATCCAGCAGCTGTTTGACCCACTTTTCATTTTGCCTTGTTGTTTTTAAGCTACCTCTCATTAATTTGTCATTGACCATAGACCTCTCACGTAGCTCTGACACATTGTCTTGCCCATATTCGTAGTTGCTGGTACCCACACTTTCAATCATGTTTTTAATCTCCTGGATTTCTGTTTGGAACTTTCCCATGGACTCCCAATTCATTCTTTGCTTGTTGATTTTTCAACATTATGCTTCATTTTGTGCTATTCATTTTTTAATTTTTTCTTCATTTTATTTTTTTATTTTTAGAAATAATTTTGTTGAGAAACAAATAGCAATGAGATAGTTTCAAAACGATTAGTAGGACAGTTTCAATAATTAGTACTTCACATATTGTTGCATTAGTGGTTATTTCATTATACAACATGCAGACATGATATCGTGTCCACAAACACTTTTAGAACAAATCTCTCTATTAATTGAATTAAGAGAATGCAGCTGTATATCTATACTATTTTGAATATACAGATAAAAATGGTCATTCATTTGTAAGCCCTCTTCTGTTTAGTTTTGTGAGAAAAGGGCATTCCTATGTCATTTAAATAGTGTAGGTGTGTGAATTCAGCAAAATGTTCCAGTAGTCCATAGTAGTAGTGCATCATCCACAGGATTGGCAATGTCAGAAGTTGTTGACTTGAGGATTTCACAGCTCAGCATATTAATATGGCTTTAATTTTTGTACTTTGTTTTTATACTTTTCTGCTGACTGGTTAAAAGCAAAAAAGGGCAAGACCTATATATAACAAGAAATGTAACTTTTGTATCTGATAAGGTCAGTCAAATCCCCTCAGGATTTATCCTGAAACCCTGTACCTCAGTTTGTAGATCCTTTGTAAGTGTCAGCCATATGAATAAGTCACAACCACTGCTTGAACAATTTGCTCTCTGTGAAAGCCTAAGAGAATGTTTTCTCTGTAGGTGACTCTCCTTAGGCACACTCTACATCATCAATCACTTTCCTCTGTGGCCCCATAATCTCCTTGATCAGAAAATTTGGGATACAACTGAGCTACATGATATTACAGTAGAGGTTCTATGTCCTGAATCTTCACTGACCTTAAAAGGCTAGGGCCAAAATGTTGACTGTCCTTTCAGCCCTTCTTTTTCTCTAATCTTTGGTCTGTAAATTTAGGTTATTAACCCTAAAGAAGATAAGCTTATTATTACCCTACAACATAGGCAGTTGAGCTTAATCTCACTATCTGTCTAAATACGAAACATCTTAGGCATAACATGGAGCAAGTATTTTCCATCAAATATTGATATGTTAAACTTTCAGTCCCTACAGAATATGACAAAAAAATTTAAAAATATATTTA
Organism: Octodon degus; assembly: GCF_000260255.1. Classification (NCBI taxonomy): domain Eukaryota; kingdom Metazoa; phylum Chordata; class Mammalia; order Rodentia; family Octodontidae; genus Octodon; species Octodon degus. The sequence goes on from NW_004524787.1 coordinate 3,078,810, forward strand.
AGAAATAGAAATAAACAGTTGTACATTTTTACACAGAAATTTAGACATCTAACTATGTAGAGCATTGTAGCAGGACAGTCCTGTAACTTTCAATTTCTTGTCTGTTTTCATTTATTACCCTTTTTTTAAATGAACATTTATTTGAGAGACAGTATGGTCGTAATTGGTATGGATGAAAAAGATGTGATATTTTTATACAATGGAGTATTACTCAGTTATAAAGAATGATAAACTTGAAGCCTTTATATTGAAGTGGATGCCACTTGAAGACATACTCATAAGTGAAATAAACCAGACACACATGTGTAAATATCATATAGTCTCCATAGTATAAGAACTCAAAAGAAGAAATACAAATAGAAAGGTAAAACATAATTAAAAGAAAAGCTAGAACTTGAGGGTTAGACAATGAATAGAGGGCAAGGAGCAAAGCTAGGAAACATGACAGGGGCAAAGCCATACATTTATATGCACAAGATGTTTAAGGAATGATCCTGAGAATCTTCAGCATGTTTTTGGAAACTAGCAGTTAATTGGTAGGATTCTCACCCTGACTAACTATATATGCTGATACCTGTGAACTAAGAAACTGCACTGAAGATAGCAATGTGTAGTGGTAGGGTCATGCTTGGAATGCCAGCCATTCTGGTCTTCTAAATACATACTGTTTGTCATGACATACCAACTTTTGTTCATTTTAATGAGTAAAAAAGATAAAATAGCAATGAAGCAGTTTCAAAACAGTTTAGTAGGACAGTTACAATAATTAGTAAGCTGCATATTGTTATCTTCATAGTAGATATTCAGAGGACAAGATGCAGACATGATATTTTGTCTAAGCAATATTAGTACAGGACTTTCTTCTCACTGAACTGAGAGAAAGTAACTGTATATCGAGCCTATCTTTTATATACGTATATATTTTTTTCTCACAACAAAACAGTCCTTTATTCATATCACTCTTTTTTGTTTTGTTTCGTCAGAGATGAGGGTTCCATTGCTGTTATAAAAGGAGTATTTGGAGGACTTTAAAGGGCATTTTCATACTTGATGCCAGTGCAAAACTTGTAGGTACTTGAATTCAGCAAAATAAACCAATATAGTCCAATAGTCCATAATACTAGTGAGTTATAAGTACAACAGGCAATTGTCCAAAGTTGTTGATTTGAGCCCTTTGCAGCTCAGCATAGTAGTATACCTTTACTTTTTATACCTCATGGTTACAATTTTCTGCTGGATGGTTAAGAATAAGTTAAAGCAAGACCTATATAACTAAAAATGTAACTTTATCAATTCTTTTCTGTGCTTGCACTCATATTCCAAATCTCTTTAGTTCCATTGGTTGCTTATTAGCGCCTTTTTTGCACTTGCTGATACTTTGTTTCATTGTCATTATTATGCAATTACTGATATCTTCTTTAAATTCACCAAGCACCTTGTAGAACTGTTTTATTTCCTGTGGTATTGTTTCAGAACTATCTGCTATGCATCTTATATTCTTCCCCTAATTTTCCTCTACTAATTTTTAAGGTGTTAGGAGTTTTTGAAGATATTTTGTTGTCTGGCCTTTTCAAGTTTGGGGTGTGTGTGTGTGTGTGTGTGTGTGTGTGTGTGTGTGTGATGCGTGCACACTGGGGTTAGTAAATAATTTGGCCCAGTGCCCTATTCTTTAGGTGAAAGAGACAGTATTGTTTATAACCCCTCAGCCATTTCAGGTATTGGCACAGAGAAGATCGTACACCAGCAAGTATTATGTTACCTTGCCTATGGTAGCACATTCAGCAACAATGGCAGCAAATGTTATCTGGATATTGACAAATTCTAAAATGCATCCATGAACAGTCCTTCTGATTTGAATGAAGACAGCTCCCCACTGTTTTATATACCCATCGCAATTGATAGCACTGATTTCTGCTGAATGTTTGCAACAGAGCCACAGCTCTAACATATCACTAAGGTAAATGCTTTGTTCTTCAGGTCCACCCCCACAGACAGTTTGTTATGGTTTGTGACTAGTTGTCCCCCCAAAGCCTCATGCAGTCATGGGGTGAGGACTTCTAGAGTTTGTGTTAACTCATGATCCACTGGGATTATGTGTGATCCAAGGCTGGGATTATGGGTCTTAGTACTGCTGGGATTAACCATAGGTGGGTAAATACTGGGAAGTACCCATAGGTGTGAGTACTTCCCCTACCTGGGGACAGGTAATTTGCATTACAATGTAAGGTGGGAAGAGAAGCTAGCTGCTTCAGCTGCTGCTACCCCTCCCTTGTGCTCTTGCTCTTTGCCCCCACCATGAAAGGTTGCCCTCTGCTATGTGCTGCTCTGCGTTGGACCCAGCTGAGTATGGACTGAAACGTCCAGTAACTGTGAGTTAATAAACCTTTCCTTCCTTCATTTTGAGTGTTGGGTATTTGTCCCAGCAATGAGAGAAGAGTAACTAAGACACAGTTACTCCCAGTAACCCTGGAATCCCACAAGAGAATAAAGGGCTTATAGTCTTCCTGGTCTGAACATGGACATGCCAGAGAATACAAGAAGATCCCAATTTAACTCGCTCCTTCTCTAGGCCTACATTTTAAGGTTGTCTGTTACCTAGGAGTAGTACAACTACATTATTGCATTCCTGAAAAAATATTCTCCTCCTGGGTGTTGGTCTCTTGTTCAAACAGAATGATCTGTAGTTTGTCTGCCTCTGTTGCTCTGTGCTTGGGGTGGAAACCCATGCACTAGAAACAGGACCCTTGATTCCTGAGTCCTCTGGTCTCATGCACAGATCCCCAATAGGTCACAGCATCAGCTGGATACAGGCAAACACTCCCTAGGTCCTTCTGGCATGGGTCACTGGGTGACCAAGACCTCAGCTGTGGGTGGGGCAGTTGCTTTCCAAATCTTCTGTATTTGTGTGTGTTTGAGACAGGGTCTTGCTATATTACCCAAGGTGGCCTCAAACTTGTAATTCTCTTCTTTCAGTCTGGCAAGTATCTGAGATTACACTGCACCCAATTTTTATGTATGTATAATGTGATAAAAGTTACAACTGCAACTACACAACTAATTCAAGAAGTAGTGTAGGAGACCAGCCAGATAGCTCAGCAGAATAAAGCACCTGCTTAGGTAGAGTGTAGCAGTCAGGGTTTGATCCCTGGCACACCATACCAACCCCACCCCTGGGGCACACTGAGAGTGCAATTGAGACTGGCATGGTAGTGGGCACCTGTAATCCCAGCACTTGGAAAGCTGAAAACAGAATTACTAGGAGTCTTATCTACATAGTGAGACCCTGTAGATCCTATACTGAATACATAAGAAGTAGTATATGAACTAGTAATTTAGAGTATTTTAAAAGACTAAAATTAGAGAATAAAACTGACAAAATAGCAGCAAAATATAGAAAAAAGACAAAGCAAGAAAATTCATCAAAAACTCTCAACTCCCTCAAAGCTAATTTATGGTTCATTGATGAGGAATAAATCAAAAGCCATAAAAGTGAATCATACAAAATGATCAAAAGGGGATTCATAAAAATTCCACCAGTTCTTCTACAAAAAACAGCAATACATGCACACTTATGTTTATAGTAGTGCAATTTGCTATAGCTAAATGTTGGAAACAATACAAATGCCCATCAACTGAGGAATGGATATAAAAGATGTAGTATATTTACACAATGAGGTATTACTCAGGTATAAAAATGATGAACTTGAGACTTTTATAGGTAAATGGATGCACCTAGAGACTGTATTGGTAAGTGAAGTAAATCAGACCTGCATGTGCCAACATTGTATGGTCTTGCCAGTATGAGAACCTTAAAAAGTAAATAAAATCTGAAAGGTACAATAGATGCTCTGAAAGGGAAAGAATGTGCTCCATGGGAAGGAATAAACTACAATGAGGGAAAGGAGAAGAGAAAGAAAGAAAGAAAAAGAAAAAAAAAAAATATATATATATATGCAAGATAGTTTGGATAATTGTACTGCAGATTTCAGCCAGTCTATTGAAAGGAGCAGTCAATTCTTAAATTTTTTTATTTTTAATTTTTAATTACTTAAAACTTTCTTTTTGTTGTTGTTTTGTTCTTTTTTGAACCAATTTTGCAAGTTTATATCTGATAACCTAAACAAATAATTTGAATATAACATCATGCAATACAGCAATCATTACTGAATTCCTACTACTCTGTTTAATGAAATTTTGTATCCTTTCTCATAGCTTTTTTTTTTCATTTTTTTCACTTTTTTTTTTTTTTTTTTTTTTTTTTTTGTCAAACCGCGGATTAAACTCAGGCCCTTGTGCTTGCCAGGCAAGTGCTTATTCTACTGAGCTATCTCCCCAGCCCCACTATTTTTATTCTTTAAAAAAAAATTTTAAAAGGCCACCAGCTCAAAAAGTTGTTCCATGAGCTAAAAGAGGACATAGCTAAACAGATAACAAACCTAATAAATGCAATGATCATTGAGTTTACTGCACACTAATGAAAAAGTAGTTGAGGTAAATACAGTGATACAAAACATGAACAAACAACTTACTGAAGGATTAGAGTCCATGAACATATAACAAACTGAAATACAAAGTAAAAATCCTACCTAAATTCTGGGCATTAGAAGTGACTATTGCAAGGATAGTGTCAGAACTAGAAGATAAGACTAACAAAAGTGATCATATACTCAGAGGAATCTTTTTCTTTCTTTTAAATTTTTATTTTAAAGAGAAAAAATTTAAAACAAGATACAAAATTTCAAACCAAGGCAGAAGGAGAGTAACAGTGGTTGCTATATTGCTTATTGTTGTCTTCAAAGTAGTGGCTCAAATTAAAAGATACAGGCATGAAAAATTGATCAAACAGTACAAGCACAAACTTTCTGAACTAATTGAAATTAGTAGTATAGCTATCTTAACTGTCTTGTATATGTATATTTTTTCCTTTCTCCTATCTCAGTTTCTCTTTCTTTTTAACAGTTTCTTTCCATTTCATAAAATCCGTTTTAGATTTTGGATATTATTTACTCTTCCAGCTTCTTACACTAAAAGATAATACAATGTTTGTACATGCGAGTCTAATTTGTTTCACTTATGTGTATGGTGTCAAATTGCATCCATTTACCTATAAAAGTGTGAAGTGTGTCCTCAGTTATTACTTTTTTAAAACAGTTTTTAAAACATTTGTTATTTATTTATTTATTATTTATTTATTTATTTGGTACAGGGTGTTGCTACACATCTTGGACTCATACTGATCTTCCTGTCTCAGCCTCCTCAGAGCTGAGATTACAAACATGCACCACCACACCGAGTTTCTGGGCCAGTATGGCCTGTCTGGTGTCCCAGGGATGGCACAGCATGTGGTGTCAGAGATCAAAACTGGCTGCTTGCGCTTGCCATGCAGGCACTTAGAGCACTGAACTATCTCCCCAGCCCTTTATTGCCATTTGTGATGTTCCCTAATTTTTCACTACTTCCAAATAATCTTAGTCTTCTTGTATTATGTAGTAGCTGTTATAACTATTTTTGATGTTCTTTTCTTTTTTTGTGTGATACCAGGGATTAAACTCAGAACCTTGAGCTTGCCACACAAGCACTTACTCCACTGAGCTATATTCCCAGTTCCCAGTGTTCTCTTGTTTTTAAGGTAACTCTGAGTATATGAATGCATACACCAATCCTATCTCCCAATTGTGACACTCCATCCTCATATTGGTCACATCTGTTTCCTATTTTTCAATAGACATTTCAATTTTATAAAAAACATTACTGAATCCAAAATATTTCTGTTTTTGAATGGGTGGTTTCTTTCCATGAACTACAGTATTGGAATCTGCCAAGAAGGAGGATGGATGCTAAGTTGCTGGGAAGACCTGATTTGTTTTATTACAGATACTATTGTTTGTGATTAGTGGATACACCTCCTTCTTTATTGCTGGACATGATCTGTTAGTGATGTCCACTCTATGGTTGTAGTCTCTCCAGTAAATCCTACGTACCATGTCTCTGTGTACCTCAAGTGAGTTTTCTTTAACTTTGCAATCTGTGGGTTTTTGAGGTGCCTCCCCGTTTCAGAGTTATCACTATGTACTGGGACATCATGGCAAAATTTTTTCAAACACACGTTATAGGAAATGTATAATGCCCATTTACTTTTCAGAAGTATTTCTAATGATGAATTATTAATTTCAACTTTATGAGTTTATATTAAACAATGTATACTTAATGGAAATATAAAATATCAATAAAATATATTAAAATGTAATATGTAATTTTTAGAATAAATATCAACATTTTCAACCTCAAATGTTTACCTGCTTACAAGATCTAACAAATAACAAGAGAAATAATTCTTATGTAAATTACAATGAAAATTGAAACAAAACTCTATTAGAGGAATAATTTTGGCTTCAATCATCACATTTAAAGTAGTGTTCACACATGGCAATAGTATGTTCCATACACAAGTCTTCCTTACCCTGAGCACATGTGTGCTGAGCTTTCCTTCCCTGCTTAGCAAGCCATGCTTTTCTCTTTTTTTTAATAATTGTATTGAGAAACAAATAGAAATGAGACAGTTTCAAAACCGATTAGTAGGACAGTTTCAATAATTAATACATTGCATATTGTTGTCTTCTTAGTGGTTACTCATAATATAAGATGCAGACATGATATCCTGTGCACAAATATCAAGCCAGACATTTCAACCCTCTTGCCTTTCTCTTTTGTCAGAAGCTTCTTATTATAAAATGTGCACTTACCAGGAAAAAGATACTTCAATAAAAAAAATATGATCATTTCTGGCTTCATTTATGTTTGAGCATTCACTATCAATTTTTTATTTGTTTGAGACAAATTCATGCTATGTAGCTCAAGCCAGTCAAAATCACTCTGTATCACAGCCTGACCCTCCACTCACAGTATCCTCCTGCCTCAGTCAGCGTGCTGGGATTACAGGAAAGCATCACCATGCCCAGCTTCACTATCAATATTATCATCATTGTATAATGTTAAAATTATTACTACTATTTTGCTTTGTGTCATCATCTAAGAAGCCAATGTTGTCTTTCTGGAATCCAAAGATCATACTTTACATTTCTCTATTGTGAACATGCAACATATTTTGGAAATTAATGCATATAAGATATTTTACATGTAATTCATTTTTAGTATATTACAAAGCATTTTGTAGCATACTACCCATAAATGATTTACCAATATTGAATCACAGTGTTGGAATGTCCATCCCTGGCAAGCACCTAATAATATTTCCAGATTTAGTTGTAATTTTAGATGATGCAGATATACATGACCATTTTGTAGCATTTTGACAACTCAAATATTTATTTACATTATTGTTTTCTTCCTCATGTGAATCAAAGTCTTTATTCTGTTCTTTTATTTCATATCTTGCTAACTTTTTTGCTTTACATGAACTGAATCATCCTGGGTGGCCAAATCACCTGATGACTAACATTCAATCTCCTTTCAAAGTTGTATAAGTGGGTCTTCAATCAGTATCATATTGAATTAGGTAATTCAATGATAAAAAGAACATTTAATAAAATTTATAAATACACAAGAGTATACCACTGTGCATAACATGAATAAACATGTTTACATTTCAACATATGTGCTTCTCATTGCTCTTTATCATACCAAGTGGTTCAACAAAAAGATTCCTTTCTGTGTTCCCTCAGCACAGTTACTGAGAAACACAGCCAACTATCACTACACTGAAGTACATATTTTCATTAGATATTTGTAGTAGGAGTGTTTCTTAACTCCTCATGATTCCCTTAGGCATCCATCTGTACATAGAATGTGGCAACCCTCCAGCCTGAGCCTTCTCTTAAATCATGTCAGTAAATAGATAAAGCAAACAAACCATTAAATTTTGTGTTGATGTAGTTAACAGCCTGGATGGGGGAGGAGTCATGCAGGTCACTGGCCTTTATGCCAGCACTTTCAGACCCAGGCTTTCTGGAAACTACACTTAGCCAGTGTGGCTTCTCATCACCACATGCAGGTATCCTGCATTCTTCCAGAATGGAGCCTAAAAACACAAGGGCCTATGCCTAGTCTATATACTCTCTACTTTCCTAAAATGGTTTCTGATTAAACCGTCTCAATCACTGCAATCATTTCACTGTATTTCTTCTTCAACTCTACCTTGTTTTATTTACTTTTTTTTTAATGTTTTTGGTACAGAGTCTCTCTATGCAGCTCAGACTTGCAGTGACTGTCCTGTTTTCAGCCTCCCCAGCACTGGGATTACAGCATGTGCCACCAATGCCCAGTCTCCATGGCCGGCTCAACATGCCCAGGGACGGGGTCATCACAGCATGTGGAGCCAGGGATCAAACCTCTTACCTAATCAGGCTCTTCATCTGCTGAGCTATCTTGATGGCCCTTCTATCTCAATTTTTATTTTTCTTTATTTTATTTTTTTTTTTTTGCTCCGAATGCCTTCAGGGCAGTTTTGGCTGGCTGGAGTTATGGGGATCGAACCACAGCAACCTGAGCCTGACTGCTTTGTTGAAGCAGCCACTTAAAGAGCTGAGCTAAGGGGCAGGCCCCCTATCTCAATTTTTAAAGAAGTCACTTTCAGAGAAAAATATACTGATTTTGCAGTTAATAATAGCTGTGAGATTGTTTTCAGTCTAGTGCTGTCATCCCAGTCTGTCATTTCACCCTGTAGGTGCTGTCCCTGATATCATGTGGTAGATCTAACAGATAAATTCAGAGCTAAGTAGTCTATCTATTAAATATTAAAATTATGTACATGTTATCACTAGATGAATTTAGTCACCAAATTATTTTTTTTAATTTAATTTAATTTTGGAGAATAAAAACAAACATCAGATACAAAGGCAGAAATAGGACAACACAAAGCAATACATATGTTACAGATTTTCAAAACAAAAATAGCAAATTAACAATGTTAGCTATACTATCTACTTTTATCATCAAATCTGTTGTTCAGATTAACAAATTTTATGCAAGATTGGCCAAATAATTTATTATTAGTGCTTACTTTCAAGAAACCTTAATTTTTTAGGGCTGTCCAGATGTCTCAGCAAAAGAAATAGACTGATAGAATGGATCAATAAACAAGATTCAATAATGCTGTGCATGCAAGAAACACATTGAACACAAAACAAAATTCACATGCTGAAAGTAAAAAGATCAAAAGCAATACTCCATAGGAGAGGATACTGGACCAAAGCAAGTGTAGCATTTCTATTTGAAGAAAAATTGTATTGAAAGCCAAGATTGATTACAAAAGACAAAGGAAGTCTTTATGTACTTTTAAAGCTAATGATATAAGAGAAAGATTTAACAGTCTTAAATATGTATGCACCAAATACTTGTGCACACAACTATATAAAACAAATACTATTAGACACCAAAAATCTAACAAGCACTAATACAATTTTAATGTAAGGGCTGGTCAAATAGTTCAGTGGATTAAAGCACCTGTAAGCAGGCGCATGGGCCATGGGTTTGATCCCTAGGCCTACCATGCCTGCCCTGCTCCCAAGGCATGCTGAGATGGCAATTGAGACTGGGCATGCTGGTGCATGCCTGCAATCCCAACTCTTGGGAGTCTGTAAACCGGCAGATCTCTACAAATCCGATCTAGTAGTAAGACCTTGAACACCCTGTAGATCATTCCCTAAAATACAAAAAAAAAAAAAAAAAAAATTGTAATGGGGAACCTCAATGCCCCATTGTCAAAATGGGCAAAAATTCAATAATGAAACATATGAATTAAACCAAACTTTTGAACAAATGGGTTTAGTAGATGTTACAGTGTTCTACTCTCACAACATCAGAATGCAATTTCTTTAAAGCTGTATACACAGCATCTTTTCCAAAATAGACCACATGCTAGCTCATCGATCATGCTTAAGCAACAAGGAACTAAAAGAAACATGGTGTTTTCTCATATGACTAGCTCAGATGTCAGTACTTCATGGTAATTGATTTCTCCACAGGCTTGTGGTGCCAGATTCAGCAGTAATAATAATTATACCTATAATGTGCATGTAGTTTCTACTCAGCAACAGCACCTCATTCTTGGATGTGTTTCACATCTAATAGAGAAGTATGAGTATATTTGCACAAAGCTACATAAAATTGAAATTCACCTGTGTGTACATAAAATGTGGAATATAATCACTAGTGCTACCAGGGTTAATAGTATTGCCAAAGTTTTCTATTGTGATGGATGGATATTGATTTATTTATTCATGTAATGATTTTAATTTCCAGACCAAGATGTGGCATACATGATGCAAAGTTCCTCAATGAATATACAAGGTTTATACTTATCTTTCTTTCACTAGCAAAAACATATAAATATTTACTAAAAAGCAAATGGTAAGACCTTAAGTTGTTCATATCACTTGTATTTAGAATGAATTAAGGATGTTTTTAAGTTGGTGGAAGCTCCAGAAATACCTGCATTTTATTTTTTCTCCTTCTGCAAAAATGTGTCAGCAAAACATTTCCAAGGTGCACAAACTATGCAGATGTTTGGCTGATGTGGCAACTGTACTAGACAAGCCCTACCCTTTTCAATGGTGTGAATATGACCTCCACATTTCTGCTCCCCCTTCACAGCTCAGGAGCACCAACCTGGTATGGTGACAGAGACTGGCTTAGATTTAGACTGTGGCCATGGAAACCATACCAAGACTGGGGAGGTGGAGAAATGAAGAAGGGCCAGAGAAAACTAAAAACAAAATGTCTATTCCTCTATAGTCAAGTTTCGTGCATATTCCAAATTCCAATTACTACTTAATGAATTCTAGAGAAAGTATCTCTTAAGTTCATTCACCTAAGGTTTTAAAAAAATGTTTTATTTATAATTTATATTATTATTTCATAATTTCAAGTATAATTTAGCTGTGATTCATTCAGATTTTTATATATTCTGTTGTTTGTTCCTTTTTGTGACAGTGTCTCATCATGTAGTTCAAGCTTGCCTTGAACTCACTATGGAGCCCAGGCTGGATTCAAACTCATGGATATCCTCCTGCATCAGCCTCCAAATCCTGGAATTACAGGCATGAACCATTGCACCTGGAGAGACAGAGTCTTATCTACAGTGACAAGATAACTTTCCTTAGACCTACAGCTTAGTTTCTAGTGTGTACTATAAGAAACTGAAAGAATGTTACACCTCTTATGAGAAAAATGAAAAGACTCCTTAGTTTTCAAGATTCAAATCACTTTTTTCTGTAAATATTAATGAACTTTAAGTTAGTAAACTATGTTTTGGAGGTCAGTTTAGCAGTTTCTCCCTATAACTTAGCATTCTGCCCATATGACACTACTGGAATCTTCTTCTCCCAAGGATATAGACTTTTTGACACTTGTGCCTCAACAACAGTGGAGAAAAGCCATGTTGGGATGGACAAACTATACAAAGTAACAACTACAGATGTCACCATCAAGTGTACAAAGAAGAATTGACCTTACTGAGGTTCTAAATCAGACACTGGAAATACCTGATATGTTAACAGGTGGGTATTTGGTTGATATTGGTGATGTTTTGTTTATGCATGCAGGGCTTTGTGTGTGTGTGTGTGTGTGTGTGTGTGTGTGTTACCAAGGGTAGAGTGAGAAGTTGATCTACATAATATGAAAAGCTGAGACATGTCTCTTACAAGAAAGCTAATATTTTGGATTTTGAAAAAATTTGTTTTTCAAAATAGTGAAGTTCTGAAGAACAGGGCTAATGCAATTTTTTTTTTCGGAACCAAGGATTGAGCTCAGGACCTTGCACTTGCCAGGGAAGTACTTATTCTACTGAGCCATCTCCCCAGCTCCACAATTATCTTCTGACGTTGAAAATACACAGGCATTTGAATTCTAAAGTAAAGCAGCATAGGAGGAGTGAGAGGACAGAACTTTTATTTAATTTTACTGACCAAGTGTCAAAGGCTTTATGTGTGTTATCCCATTTATTTCACATACTAATGTTACTATGTAGAAATTAGTCATTTTCACATAAAAACAATTTTCTCTTTTTATTTTTATTTTATTTTATTTTATTTTGAAGAGTGAAAATGAAAAAAAATAGAAAAATATGACAGAAACAGGATAACATATAACAATACATATATTACAGATTTTCAAAACAGGGATAGCTAATTAACAATGGTTGCTATATTATCTATTTTTTCATTTTAATGAGAAAAAAGATAAAATAACAATGAAACAGTTTCAAGAAAGATTAGTATGATAGTGACAATAATTAATATATTGCATATTGTTGCCTTCCTAGTAGTTATTCTGAGGACAAGACGGAGACATGATATCTTGTCTAAACAATATTAGTACAAACCTCTCCTCTCAATGAATGAAGAGAAAGTTGCTATATATCTTTCCTAAGTATCTTGTATATACATATATATTTTCACATACACACACAGAGACAAAAAAAGAGAAAAGCTAATTTATTTATATCCACATTTTTTGTTTTGTTTTGTCAGAGATGGATTGCTGTTAGAGAAGCTGTATTTGGAGAAGTCTTTAAAGCGCCTTTTCATAATTCATGCCAGTCCAAAGATTGTAGGTACTTGAATTCAGCAAAATAACCCAATATAGTCCAATAGTCCATAATAGTAGTGAGTTATCAGCACAATGGGCAATTGTCTGAAGTTGTTGACTTGAGCATTTTACAGCTCAACATATTAATGTACCTTTACTTTTATGCCTCATTTACTTTTATGCCACTTTTCTGCTGGATGCTTATGACCAAGTTAAAGCAAGGCCTGTATAACTAAAAATGGAACTTTTGTCTCTGACAAGGTCAGTCAAATCCCACCAAGGGTTCATGTATTACATTTTTCATGGTTCAATCTAAAAGAAATATAATTTTTACTAAAGGCATTTTTAAATGTATGATTATTAAGATAATGTGCTGGCTTAGTAAATAATGATACTTCCACAAGGTAAGTTAGGACAGAATTTGTAAACAGGGGCTGGGGAGATGGCTGAGTAGAATAAGTGCTTCCCTGGCAAACACAAGGGCCTGAGTTCAATCCCTGGTTCCAAAAAAAAAAAAAAAAAGAACTTGTAAACTTGATGGTGTTGAAAATGGCTCATAATAAGGTACATATATAATAAAAATTACATATACAGGTGTGTGTGTGTGTGTGTGTGTTGCATGTGTTTATGTCTGTGTACAGGGAGACAGAGAAGGAAGCTATTCAGACACATGCTAATATTTAGAAAAACATTGAGGATATTACACTAAGTAAAATAAGCCAATCATAGAAAGACAAAAACATATCCCAGATTCACATGATATCCAGAGTAGTCATGTTCATAGTAACAGAAGAGAGAATGGTAGCTTCCAGGGTGTCAGAAAAAAGAAAATGGGAATTGTTTAAAGGAGATTCAGTTTGAACCATGAAAAATGTTATGCATGAACCACAGAAGAAAATTTCTTTGAGATTATTATGTCACTTATTTTTATTCTTTCTACACATGTTTGTATGTAACAGATAAAAAATAAATGTCTCTTCATGAAGAAAAACAATCCAGTCAGGATTTACCCTGGAATCATACACAGCCCCTTGTGAGTCTTTTGTCAGTGTCAGACATATGGATGATTCATGGCCACTGTTCAACCATTTTGCTCAGGATGTCACAGTAGAGGTTCTCTTCTGTCCTGAATCCTCACTGACTTTGAAGGGCTAGGATCAAAATATTGGCTATCCCTGTAGCCCCTCTATTTCTCTAATTTTTGATCTGTAAACTTTAGTTTTTAAACATCCACAAGAATGTGAGCACAGTTTAAATTTGGTCTTAATATTAACAGTCAGACCAGCCTAGTGCCATACACTGTAATCACAAGTTTGAGGCCAGCCTGAACTACCAGAGTAAGGCATTGTCTTAAAAAACTATAGATAAAAAAGAAAAAAGATCAGACATTCAGCTAATAGATCCAGTGGTATCAGAAGTCAGGTCATGTTTTAGTAAATACCCTTTTCCTTTCACTGACAGCTCCTTTAGGAATAAACTTTTAGCTTATTCTACAATTACTGTTTTTAAAATTTGATAAAATATTTTCTTCCTGGTTATATATAGTACATATTCATCTACCCTTTTTCTCCAGTTAGAGTGTTCAAATAAACTTAGTTTGCTTTAAAAAAAACATCCACAAGAGAAGATTAATATTATTATTGCCCTGTAACAGAGGCACTTCAGTGTAACATCACTGTCTGTCTCTATATCAAATACCTTAGGCATAACATGAAACTGGTGTTTTCCAACAACCATGGATATTCTAAACTTTATATCCCTAAAGAACATCAAAAACAAAAACAAAAAAATTACATATTTTTACACAAAAATTTATACAACGTAGCAGGAGAGTCCTATGACTTTTTCTTCTTACCTCTTGTTTTCTTATGTTACCTTTTTTTAAACATTTACTTCAGAGAGAGTACAGGACTAATTTATATGACATTAGAAGCAGTATGCATTTAGAAGACCAAAATGATAGGTATTTCAAGCGTGGTTTCAGTATTACACATTGTTTTCCTCAGTGCAGTTGTTCACTTCTCAGATTTCTTCTTACTCTCACATCATTGTTTAATCCTTAAGTTCTCACTTTCCATTTAGCTGTATCATACCTGTCATTTATACCCAGGAGGGGGAAAGGCTGGCTTGAATGGGATCTCCAATCCTAGCTTTTCAAGGAATCTCCACACTGATTTCCATAGTGGTTGTGCCAGTCTGTATTCCCACCAACAGTGCACCAGTGTTCCTTTTTCTTTACAGACTCTCTACCATGTATAGGCCTTTTCTCTTTCTTCTTTTTTTTTTCTTTTTTGTATTTTTAGAACAGGTGTACATGGTCTACAAGGTCTCACTATGTAGATAAGATTCACAGTGATTCTCCTGTTTTCAGGCTCCCAAATGCTGGGATTACAGGTGCGAGCCACCATGTCCAGTATCGATCACATTCTCAGTGCGCCCCGGGGGGGGGGGGCAGCACATCACTCTGAGAATCGAACTCTGTCCACTGCACTCTGCCTAAGCTGGTGCTTTAGTCCACTTAGCTATCTGGCTGATCCTCGACTGACTTCTTGATGTTAGCTATTCTTTCTGGGTAAGAGGGAATCTCAGTGTTGGTGTAATTAGCATTTTTAGGATGACCAATGATGTTTAACATTTTTTCGTGCATTTATTGCCATTTGTAGTTCTTCCTCTTAGACTTGTATATTCATTTAAGACGTCATTTTTTGATTTGTCCTTTGAATTTTTTGTACTTTTTTCTTTAATTTTATTTTGAAATGTAAAAGCAAGAACAAAAAATAGGAAGACAGAAACAGAGCAACATACAACATTCATACTTACGTTACTAATTTTCAAGCAAACAATAACTGATTAACAATGGTTGATATATTATCTATTTTATCAAGTCTGTTGCTCAGATTGACAGATATAGTTATGTAAGATTGGACATATGGTTGCATATTACCAACTGTTTTCAAGAAACCTTAAATTTTTGTTCCTCTTTTTTTTAAATCAAATCTTTTTTAAAAAATTGTTTTAAAAAGAGTATACTATGGTTAGATTTCTAAATTTCTGTGGAAAACACGTAACTGCTTATTCCTATATTTAAAATATTTTTAAGGTTCTAAATTTTTTTCTTCATATTCTGTGAGGACTTAAAGTTTAATATATCAATACTTGATGTAAAATACCTGTTCCATGTTAGGCCTTAGATGTTTGATATTCAGAAAGACAGTAAGATTAAGCTCAACTGCCTATGTTGTAGGATAATAATAAGCTTCTCTTCTGCAGGGTTAACAACTTAAGTTTGCAGAAAAAAATTAGAGAAAAAGAAGGGCTGCAAGGACAGCCAACATTTTGGCCCTAGTGTTTGAAGGTCAGTGAAGACTCAAGAAATAGGTGAACATGTATTGTAACATCGTGTAACTGAGTTGCATCCCAAATTTTCTGATCAAGGAGATTATGGGGCCACAGAGGAAAGTAATCAATGATGTAGACTGTGCCCAAGGACAGTCATATGGAGAGAAAACATTCTCTCAGGCTTTCACAGAAAGTATATTAGTCAAGCAATGGCCATGACTCATCCACATGGCTGACACTGACAAAGGATCTACAATCTGAGGTACAGGATCTCAGAATACATCCTGAGGGGATTTGACTGACATTATCAGATACAAAAGTTACATTTCTTGTTATATACATCTTGCTTTATCTTGATCTTAATCATCCAGCAGAAAAGCATAAACACAAAGTATAAAAAGTAAAGCCATATTAATATACTGAGCTGTACAAGGCTCAAGTCAACAACTTCTGACATTGCCAGTCTTATGGAAAACCCACTGCTATTATGGACTACTGGACTATATTGGAATATTTTTCTGAATTTGTGCCCCTACAATATTTAAATGGCAATGGAATACCCTTCTCTGACATAACTAAATAGAAAAGGGGGACACAAATGAATGATCATTTGGTAACTGTGAATTCAAAATAGTTAGGATAGATACACAACTGCATGTTCTTAACTCAATGAATAGAGAGATTTAATAGTGTCTGTGGACAGGATATCATGTCTGCACCTTGTACAATGAAATAACCACTAAGTCAACAAGATGCAATGTATTAATTATTGAACCTGTGCTAGTAATAGGTTTTGAAACTGTCTCATTGCTATTTGTTTCTCTACCAAATTATTTTTTAAAAAGATCAATCCCCAGTACTGCATGCTGTGTCAAGCCCAGGCACTTAACCGGTGTGGTTGTGTGTGCCTGTAATCCCAGTGCTGGGGAGGTTGAGACAGGATCATCACTGTGAGTTCAAGCTGTGTAGTAAGACCCTGTACCAAATAAATAAACATTTTAAAAATAAAAAATAAAAATAGAGTATACTAGTATTTGCTATGACATTAGGAACTGCACACATTTAGAAGACCAAGATGACAGGTATTTAAGCACAGTTTTTTGTACTACACATTGCTGTCCTCAATGTATTTGCTTAGATCACAGAAAACAGCGTACAGAGTTAGTCAATGTGCAAATTCTACACATTAATGACATTTTTTTTTAAATGATGAGATTTTTGGTACAGTCACCTCAGCCATCCTGGACATATAATTGCATGTTTTCCCCGACCTTTTTTCTTATCTTCTCTCCTTACCTCTTCATTGTTTAATCCTTCCTTTCTGTTTTGATTTTACTGTATCAGTTACAACTTTCAGGTTTTATTTCTTTTATCTGATTCTTATATTAGGGAAACAATATGATATTTACACAGCTGGGTCTGGTTTATTTCACTTATGAGTATAGCCTCTAGGTCCATCCACTAACCTATGAAGAGTTTGTGTTTGTCTTGCTTTATAGCTGAGTAATACTCCACTATATAAAAATACCAAATCTGTTTCATCTACTCTCTGGGTGATTGATGGCCATATTGGTTGCTTCCATGATTTGGCTATTACAAATTGTGGTGCTCTAAACATGGGTGCACATATATCACTGTGGTATGATTTTTTTCAGTTCTTTTGGGAAAATACTCAGAAGGGGAATGTCTGGATTGAATGGGATATCTAGTAAAGGAAGACTTATATAACAAAAAATCTAACTTTTGGATCTGATAAGATTAGGAAAATCCCCTCAGGATTTATCCTGCAACCCTGTACTGCAGTTTGTAGATCCTTTGTCAGTGTCAGCCATGTTGATGAGTCATGGCCATTGCTTGACCAATTTGCTCTCTGTAAAAGCCTGAGAGAATGTTTTCTCTCCACGTGACTCTCCTTAGGCACATTCTACATCATTGATCACATTCTTCTGTGGCCCCATAATCTCCTTCATCAGAAAATTTGGGACACAACTGAGTTACAAGATGTTACAGTATAGGTTCTCCTATGTCCTGAGTCCTCACTGACCTTGAAAGGCTAGGGCCAAAAGGTTCACTGTCCTTGCTGCCCTTATTTATTTCTGTTTTTGTTCTGCATACTTATTTTTTAACCCTCCAGAAGAGAAGCTTATTATTACCCTACAACATATGCAATTGAGTTTAACATAACTATCTTTCTGAATATCAAACATCTTATGCATAACATGGAGCAGGTATTTTCTATCAAGTATTGATATGTTAAACTTTAAGTCCTTGCAGAATATGAAGACAAAAATTAAAAAAATGATAAAAGATTTGAAAAAAATATGAATAAACAATTACATAAGTTTACACAGAAAGTAAGAAATCTAACCATATACAGCACTGTAGCAGGACTGTCCTGAGATATTTTTTCCTTTCTCTTGTTTTCATTTATTGCCCTTCTTTTAAAACAAACATTTACTTGAGAGACAGTATGGCAGTAATTGGTATGTCCTGACAAGCAGTATGTATTTAGAAGACCAGAATGACAGGTATTCCAAGCATGACCCTACCATTACACATTGCTATCTGCAGTGCAGCTGCTTAGTTCACAGTTATCAGTATGTATAGTTAGTCAGGGTGAGAATCCTACCAATTAGCTGCTAGTTTCAAAAGCATGCTGCAGATTCTCAGGATCCTTGCCTTACCAATTGTAGGGATTGCCTTAAATCTGTACAATTTTGGGAGTAAGTACATTTTCAAAATGTTGGTTCTTCCTATCCAGGAGCAAGGAAATATGTTTCCATTTTCTGAAATCCTCTTGGATCTTTTCTCAGGGTACTGTAAATTTCACTGTATAGATCTTTTACTTCTTTTGTTACACTGATTACTAGGTATTTCATTTGTTGGGGGTGAAATTGTGAAAGGTGCTGTTTCTCTAATTTCTCTCCCAATGTGTTTGTTATCTGTGCAGATGTATGCAATTGATTTTTGAGCATTGACTTTGTAACTTGCTATGCTCCTGAATTTGTTTATTAATTCTAGGAGCTTCTTGTTGTATATTTTTGGTTTTCCAAGTAGAATAGTGGGCTGGAAAGATGGCTCAGTGGAATAAGCACTTCCCTGGCAAGCGCAAGGGTCTGAGTTCAATCCCCAGTTCCAAAAAAAAAAGCATGCAAGTAGAATATCATGTCATTTGCAAATAATGATAATTTAAATTATTCTTTATTCTTATTCCTTTTATTTCTCTGTCTTGTCTAATGGCTCTAAGTAGTGATTCCAGAACTATATAGAATAGGAGTGGGGATAGGGGACAACTTTGTCTTGTACCTGATTTGAAAGTGAAAGATTTCAGTTGTTCCCCATTTAAAATTATGTTGGCTGTTGCATTGTAAAGATGTCTTTTATCGTATTGAGTTAGAGAATATCTATCCCAATTTTTTGTAGGGCTTTGATCATGAAGGAGTGTTGGACTTTGCCAAAGGCTTTTTCTGCATCAATTGAGATATCATGTACGTTTTCCTTTTGGATCTATTGATATATTTCTTTATGCTTATAGATTTGTGTACATTGAACCATCCTTTTATCAATGGAATGAATTCTTCCTGGTCATGGTATATAATCTTTTTGATGATTTGCTGTACTATATTTCTAGGATTTTATTGAGGGCTTTTGCATCTGTGTTCACGAGGGAATTTGGCCTATCATTTTCTTTTTTTGGTTGAATCTTTCTCTGGTTTTTGCATTAGTATAAAAGTTGCCCCAAGGAATATTTTGGAGAGTATTGCTTCCACTTAAATATCATCGAAGATTTTGAGAACTATTGAGATTAAATTTTCTCTACATTTCTTCTAGAATACAGCTGTGAATCCATCAGGACCTGGGTTTTCTTTGTTGGTAAGTTTTTTATTACATTTCAATTTCACTGGCTGTTATTGTGTTATTCAGAGTTTTATACCTTCTTGATTCAGTTTGGTAATTTATAACTATTATGAATCTCTCAATTTCTTCAGTCTCTTCACTTCTGTGAGAGTAAAGATTCTCAAATTAGCTATTGAAGATTTTCTGAATTTCCACAGGATCTGCAGTAATTTTGCCTTTTTCATTCCTTATTGCTTAAATATTTTTTATTAATTTTATTGAGAGAAATATTAATGAGACAATTTCGAAGTAGTAGGACAGTTAGAATAATTTATACATTGCATATGGTTGTCTTCATAGTAGTTATTCATTGTACAGGATGCAGACGTGATATCCTATTCAAACATAATTAGTATAAATCTTTCTTCTTATTGAACTAAAAAAAACTAGCTGTATACCTATCCTATTTTGTATATACAGACATATATATTTTTTCACTACAAAATGGTCCTTCATTTATATACCACTTTTCTGTTTAGTTTTGTCAGATATGGGTGTTCCACTGCCATTCAAATATTGTAGGTGTGTGAATTCATCAAAATAATTTAATATAGTCCCATAGTCCATAATAGTAGTGCATTATCCATAGAATACGCAAGGTCAGAAGTTGTTGACTTGAAACCACGACTATTATGAGCTACTGGACTATATTGCATTACGTTGCTGAATTCACGCACCTACAATATTTAAATGGCATTAGAATACCCATCTCTGACAAAACCAAACAAAAAAGGGGATATACATGAAGGACCATTTTTTTAAGGACCATTTTGAAGTGAAATAAAAATAAAAACAAATATATATATACAAAACTAAATAGATATACATCTACTTTCTCTTAGTTAAGTCAGAAAAAAAGATTTGTAATAGTGTTTAGACAAGATATCATGCCTGCATCTTGTACTATGAATAACACTTAGGAAGACAAAAATATGCAAGATATTAATTATTGTAACTATCCTAACTTGTTTTGAAACTATCTCACTACTATTTCATTCTCAATAAAATTAATAAAAAAGAAAGAAGTTACTGACTTGAGCCTTTTACAGCTCAGCATATTAATAGATGTTTACTTTTTATACCTCATGCTTATACTTTTATGGTGGATAGATAAGACCAAATTGAAGCAAGGTCTTTATAACAAAAAATGTAACTTTTACATCTCACAAGGTCAATCCAATCCCCTTGGAATTTACCCTGGAACCCTGTACAACAGTTTGTAGATCTTTTGCCAATGTAAGCAATCTGGATAGCTCATCTATTTTTTAAACAAACATTTATTTGAGAGAGCATATAACAAAAATTGATATGATATTAGAAACAGTATGCATTTAGAAGACCAGAATGACAGACAGAAAGCATAGCCCTAATACTACATGTTGCTATCCTGAATGCAGTTGCTTTGTTCACAGGTATCAGCATATTTAGTTAGAATGAGAATCCTACCAATTTACTGCTAGTTTCAAAATCGTGGTGGAGATTCTCTGGATCTTAACCATCTTGTGTATATAAATGTATGGTTTTCCCTTTACCATGTTTCCTAACTTTTCTTCATGCCCTCTCTTCATTGTTTAATCCTTAAGTGCTCACTTTCCATTTAATTGTGTTATACCATTTAATTTTTATTTTTTGTTTTCATTTCTTACACTACAGAGACTTTACAATATTTACACATGTAGGTCTGTTTCTTTTCACTTATGAGTATATCTTCTCTTTGCATCCACTTATATATAAAGGCTTCAAGTTTATCATTCTTTATACCTCAGTAATACTCCATTGTATAAAAACACCACAACCTTTCCATACATTCCTCAAGTGATGGGCATATAAGTTGCTTACAAGATTTGCTTATCACAGATTGTGATGCTATAAATATAGGTGCACATATATCACTATGATATGATATTTTCAGTTCTTTTGGGAAAATTCCCAGTACAGGGAAAACTAGATTGAATGGGATTTCCAGTCTTAGATTTCTAAGGAGACTGCACACTGATTTCCATAATGGTTGCACCAGTCTACATTCCCACCAGCAATGAAGAAGGTTTCCTTTTTCCCAACAGCGTCTCCAATATTTGTTGTTGGTTGATTTCTGTATGATAGCCATTCTTTCTGGAGTGAGACGGTATCTCATTGTTGTTATAATTTCCATTTCACAGATGGCTAGTGATGTAGAGCATTGATTCATGTATTTATTAGCTTCTAGAATTTATTGCTCTGAAGAGTGTGTGCATCTCAGATGCCCATTTCTGTATTGGGTATTTAAATTTTGGGGTGTAATGTTTTTTAGTTCTTTATAAATTCTAGAGAGAAGACTTTCATCTGAGTCATTATTAGTTAAGATTTTTTCCACATTTGAGGTTATCTTTTCACTCTGTTGGTCATTTCCTTTGATGTGCAAAAACTTCTGAAAAAGAGGAGGTCCAAGTTGATAATTCTTTAAGTATTACCCGTACAATGTGATTTTTGTTCATGTAATGTTTGCCTACCCCGTGAGTTCCTCCTACTTTCTGTTCCAGGAGATTTAGTGTTTCTGTCATAATGTATAGATCTTTAATCCAATTTTATTTTAGTTTAGTGCACGGTGATAGACCTGGGCCCAGTTTTAGTTTTTGGCATGTAGAGAGCCAGTGTTTACAACACAATTTGTTAAAGAGGATATCTTTCCTCCAGTAAGCATATCTGGCACCTTTATTAAAGACACATTGTCTGAATGTGTTTGTAATAGTTTCTGCAACTGCTAATCTATTCTCTTATCCACAGGCTCATTTTGTGACAATACCATGCTGATTTTATTACAGTAGGTTGATTGTATATTTTCAAGTCAGGAATTGTAATGCCTTCTGCCTTGCCTTTATTGCCTGCATTACCTTGCTATTCTACGTATTTTCTGGGTCCAAATAAATTTTAGGAATGATTTCTCTAGGTTTGTGAAGTATGTTGGTGGTATTTTGATAGAGATTGCATTCAATCTGTATAACAATTTTGAGAGTACGGCCATCTTCACAAAGTTACTTCTTTCTATAGAGGAGCAGGGCTCTATGATCTTTTTTTTCAGAGTACTGTAATTTTCCTTGAAAATATTTTT
Organism: Octodon degus; assembly: GCF_000260255.1. Lineage (NCBI taxonomy): Eukaryota > Metazoa > Chordata > Mammalia > Rodentia > Octodontidae > Octodon > Octodon degus. The sequence continues at coordinate 3,101,680 of NW_004524787.1, forward strand.
GATTTCTTTAGTTAGATTAATTCCAAGGCATTTCATTTTCCGTGGTGCTATGGTAAAAGGTATTGTTTCTCTATTTTCCCTCTCAATTTGTTTCTTATCCGTGTAGAGGAATGCTTTTGGCATTTCGGTATTGACTTTGCAGCCTGCTATGCTGCTGAATTTCTGTATCAATTCTAGAAGCGTCTTGGTGTAGTTTTTGGGGTCTTCTAAGTAGAGTATCATGTCATTGCAAATTACAATAGTTTAACTTCTTCTTTACCTATTCTTATTCCTTTTATTTCTCTCTCTTGTCCAATGGCTGTAGCTAACGATTCCAGATCTATATTGACTAGGAGTGGAGATAGGGGACGTCCTTGTTTGTACACGAATGACAGTAAAGATTTAATTTTTTCCGGTTTAGAATTTTGTTTGCTCAGTACTAGATGGAAAATACCTGTTCCATGTTATGCCTAAGATGTTTGATATTCAGACAGATAGTGAAGTTAAACCCAACTGCATAAGATGTAGGGTAATAATAAGCTTCTCTCCTGGAGGGTGAACAACCTATGTTTACAGACCAAAAATTAGAGAAATACAAGGGCTGTAAGGACATCCAACATTTTGACCCTAGCCTTTCAAGGTCAGTGAGGACTCAGGACATAGGAGAACCTATACTGTAACATCATGTAACTCAGTGGTGTCCCAAATTTTCTGATCAAGGAGATTATGGGGCCACAGAGCAACATGATCAATGATGTAGAGTGTGCCTAAGGAGAGTCACATGGAGAGAAGACATTCTCTCAGGCTTTCACGGGGAGCAAATTGGTCAAGCAAGGCCATGTCTCATCCACATGGCTGAAACTGACAAAGGATCTGCACAATGTGATACACAGTTACAGGATAAATGCTGAAGGTATTTCACTGACCTTATCAGATCTAAGAGTTACATTTATTGTTGTACACGTCTTCCTTTATCTTGGTCTTAACCATTCAGCAGAAAAATATAAAAAGGAAGTACATAAAGTGAAGCCATATTAATATGCTGAGCTGTAAAAGGCTCAAGTCAACAACTTCTGTGGATAACCCACTACTATTGTGGACTGCTGGCCTGTGTTGGATTATTTTGCTGAATTCACACACCTATAGTATTTAGATACCAAAGGAATACCCATGTCTGACAAGACTACACAAAAAAAGGAGATACAAAGGAAGGAACATTTTGTATCTGTATACGAAGAATAGTTAGGATAGATATACAGCTACTTTAGCTTAATTCAATGAGAAGTAAGATTTGTACTAATAGGGTTTGTACAGGATATTCTGTCTGCATCTTGTACTATGGATAATCACTAAGAAGATAACAATGTACAATCTATTAATTATTGAAACTGTCCTATTAATCAGTTTTGAAACTGTCTCATTGATATTTGTTTCTCACATTTTATTCTAAAAATAAAAAAATAGAATTACGTTTCCAATTGGGTTGTCATAAATGGCTTTCATCAGATTGAGGTATATGCCATTTATTCCAATTTTCCATAGGCCTTTTAAGATGAATGAGTGTTGGTCTTTTTCAAAAACCTTTTCTGCATCAATTGAGATGATCACATGGTTTTTGGATTTGGCTCTATTTATATAGTGTATTACATTTATAAATCTGCTTACATTAAACCACATTTGCATCCCTGGAATCAATCCTACCTGGCCATGATATATGGTCTTCTTGGTGATTTGCTGTATTCTATTTGCTAGGAATTTTTGAGGATATTTTCATGAGAGAGATTGGCCTATAGTTCCCCTTTTTAGTTGCATCTTTCCCTGGTTTTCATATGAATATAACACTTGCCTCCAGGAAAGGTTTTGTTACGATTGTTTCCTTTTCAATTTCATTGAAGAGTTTGAGGAGTATTGACATTATATCTTCTGAAATTTTCTTGTAGAATTCAGCTGTGAATCCATCTTGACCTGCATTTTTCTTTGGTGGTATGTTTTTTAGTACATTTTGAATTTCTTTTGCTGATATTGGGTTATTGAGAGTTCTTATATCTTCTTGATTCAGTTTTGGTAATTTGTACCTTTCTAGGAATCTATCCATTTCTTGTTGGTCTTGAATTTTGTGAGAGTAAAGATTCTCAAAGTAGCTATGATGATCTTCTGAGTTTCCACTGGGGCTGTGGTAATTTCACCCTTTTCATTCCTTATTGCATGAATTTGAGTTTTTCCTTTCCTCTTTTTGATGCGGTTAGCTAGGGTCTTATCAATTTTATTTAATCTTTCAATGAACCAGCTTTTTGATTCGTTAATTCTTCATATTGTTTTCTTCATCTGAAATGAATTAATTTAAGCTCTAATCTTTATAATTTCCTTCTTTCTTTAGGCTATTTGGTTTGCTCTTCTTTTTCTAGATGTTTGAGGTGCAGCATTAGGCTATATAATTGTTCCCATTGTTTTCCTAATGTTGGAGTTCACAGGCATAAATTCCTAAGAACTGCTTTCATTGGATTGCAATAATTATGGTAAGTTGTGCTTGAATTGTCATTGTATTGAAGACATTGCTTAATTTCATCTATAAACCATTGGATGCTGAGGACGTTGTTGTTTAATTTCCATGTATTTATGTGGTTTTTTGTGCTTCCTTTTGTCAGTTGTTTCCAGTTTCATTGCACTGTGCTCAGATAATATGCATTGGATAGTTTCTGTTTTCATCCATATACTTAAGCATGACCTGTGGACTAGTATGTGGTCTATCTTAGAAAATGTCCCAATATATGTTCCCCCCAGGCCCTGCGAGTGAGGGGAAGAGCTTCTGCTCTGTCCTGCACCCGCCCACTGCTCCAAGCCCAGGCCCGCCACAAAAGAGGCCTTTTCCCTTGTTATCCAGACCTCCCCTGGCTGTCCAGACCCAGTATAGCCTGCCATCTGAGTAAGAGCTTCTACCACCCTCTTGGGAGTCCTGCAGACCCACCCAAACACAACACTGGAAGCTAGAAAGACAGTGACAGAGAGAGGAAAACATGAATGTACAAACTGCTGACTGGAACCAGGCAATTTCCAGCATCTACCACATGAGAAACTTCAACATAAACGTAGGGATTTTGAGTCTACCATGATAAAAGCAGATCACAACATACAAAAACACAAGCAGAGCCACTGTAGAGCACAAAGCAAGATCAAGAGGTGGACTCACGGTATTGGGAACATAGGGTAGGCTGTAAACTTTCTCCTGTGTTTCTTTGAGAATGTTGGTGGTTGACCTCTTCAGAGGATGCTTCCCATGGTGGATTTGATCCAGAGTAGCGTAAAAAACCTAGAGAAATGAAAACATCTACTCAGTTTTGGTAGACTAGTCTCATGTTTAAGAGATGGTCAAGCAAAGATGTCATAAGTATAACAAAAAAACTTACACATTGCAGCTGAAAGCCTTCACAAATATAAATCCATAATTCAAGATGTAGTCTCCACCACATTTAAGGCCATGTCCATGAATAAAAGGAACACTCTCAACCTTTTCATGATTAAGGATATTAAAGAATTTTGGGGTCACTGGCTTCTGAGCTCGGCTCTGGAAGGTTTGCTGGAACCATGTCTGGCCATGAAGGTGGCAAGAAGAAGCCCTTGAAGCAGCCCAAGAAACAGGCCAAGGAGATAGACAAGGAAGATAGAGCATTCACACAGAAGCAAAAGGAAGAACAGAAGAAACTTGAGGAGCTAAAAACGAAGGCTGTGGGAAAGGGCCCCCTGGCCACAGGTGGAATTAAAAAATCTGGCAAAAAATAAACTGTTCCTTGTGTGTACAATGATGGTGACCCTGGATTCCATTCCTATTCAGATATCTGGATGCCCTGTCATAACATCTCTTGACACCTATAACTACAGTGAAGTGTGTTCTTGGCATCTGTTATACATGTAAGAATAAAATTTTATTTAAAAAATAAATACAGTGGCCTATTATCTCTAATTTTCATTCAACTATTCATACCTCAGCTGTGAATTTAAAAAATAATAATAAAAAAAATTAAAAAGAAAAAGAAAATGTCCCTTGTGCACCTGAAAAAAAGGTGTATTCAGTTGTGCTTTGGTGGAACACTCTATACCGGTCCTCTAAGTCTTATTTTTTCCAAGTTCTGGTTAAATTCTGCTACTTTTTTCATTTTTCATCTGCTTGTTCTATTTTTCTGTGATAACGAGGTGTTAATGTCTCCTGTTAATTTTGTGATATTGGATATTAGATTTTTCATGCCGATTAAGATTTGTCTTATGTAGTTGGTGTTCCCTTGTTCATTTTGTACATATTTATAAGTGTTGTCTCTTCCTTTTGAAAGTGTGCAGTGGCCTTCTTTATTCCATTTGTTCATTCTTGGTTTTAATTTGAGACTCTCTTCACACAATATTGCTACCTCTGCTTTTTGCTGAGGTGCTGGGGCATGTAGTATTGTTTTCCATCCTTTGACTTTCAGCCTATGAATTTCTTTATTGTTGGATTTTGCTTCTTAATCCACTGAGCAATTCTGTTTATTTTAACTGTAAACTGATTCCATATACATTGATGGTTACACTTGAGATGCATTGACTTATGACTGACATGATATTTACCTGCTACTGTTTACACTTTTTTCTCCTGTGTTTAATTGTTTGCCCTGTTTGCTAGGTTCTTTCCAATCTCTTTCATTTTGGTCATTCCAGTTCTGGTCATTTTGGTCCCTATCTAGAATATCTTTTTATTTTTTATTATGTATCGTTTTATTTTTGCTTTTTTTGTTTGTGGTACTGGGGATTGAACAAAGACCTTGTGCTAGCCAGGCAAGTGCTTATGCTGCTAAACTACATTCCAGCCCCTTAGAATATCTTTTAGTAGTCTGTGTAGGGTTGGCTTTGTCATCATGAAATTCTTTAGTTGTTCTTTGTCATGGAAGCATTTCACTTCTCCATCAAACTTAAAGAGAGTTTTGCAGGGTATAGTAGTCTGGGCTGGAATGTATTTTCATAGAGGACTTGCAGTACTCTGCTCCATGCTTTCTTGACTTCAATGTTGTGAAGAGAAGTGTGCCATTATTCTAATGTGTTTTCCTTTAATTATGATCTGTTTCTTTTCTCTAGCAGCTTTTAGTATGTTGTTCTTGTGCTGGATTTCTGGGATATTAACTATTATATGTTTGGGTGTGTTTTTAATTCAGTTGATGTTATTTGGAGTCCTATATGCTTTGCTTACCTGAGTGTCAGATTGTTTCCCCATATTTAGGAAGTTCTCTGCTATTATTTCTGCCCATATGCTTTTAATATCATTTGTATTTACTCCTTTCTCATTGATGACTATTAGTCTCATGTTGTTCATCTTTTCATTGTCTTGCAGATGTTGAATTATTTTTCCTAGAGAGATCTTTTCATATCTTTGAACTAGCTGCGATGGTGTCTTCAAGACCTGAACCTCTGAGTTCACTTTCCTTCAAATGGTTTTTCCAGGTTGTGCTTGAGATTTTAAGTTCTGTGATCTATTTCTTTCCTATATTACTCATTCAGTGATTTCATCATTTTTGTATTCTCATCTAATTTTTTATTTTATTTTATCAGTGTCTTCTTTGGAAATAGTTATTAATTCTTTCATTACAGTTATCTTTTCTTTTTTATTTCAGAGGTTATTTCTGATCTGATTTCCTCGATGCCTTTCTGCAGTTGCTTCTTTACTTCAGATGCTATTAATTCAGATATTTCAACTGTGTGATTCCAAATTTTTTTCTATACTAGTGTCTCCTGCACTTATTCTGGATGGTCTCAGGGCCTGAGATTGCATTTTCTTCCTTCTCTTTGTTGTTTTATATAGCACTGTCCTCTGATTTTTTTGTGTAGAGCTTTGATGCAGTTATAACCTTAGCACCTACTGAAATTCTTACCCAAGAGAGATTATGTGGTTAAGGCAGTTATAGTTTTGTATTTACAGAAGTACAATTAGAGAGGTCTGGGGAGATAGCTCAGCAAAATAAGTGTTTGCCTGGCAAGTGCAGGGTCCTGAGTTCCATCCCAGTTACTGCAAAAAAAAAAAAAAGAAGTACAATTAGGAACACTAATAATTGGTAGTGATATATAGCAGTTGACAAACTTTTGTAACTAATGTGTTTGTATTTTAGACAGTAAGAGCAAGCATTATGACTGTATTGGTAAGCTGATATTAAATTAGGAATTTGTATTTAAGTTAGTTTCCCTAAGTTCTGTCTGATCATGTCCCCTTGATGTACTTGGGGTTTTCCAGAGTAGTTCACCCCAGTTACCTTTTGCCCCCTCTCTTAGTCAAGAGACAAAAAGGGAGGATGCTCTCATAGATCTGTGTCTAGCAAAGTGTCTCAGCCTACCGGGTCCTAATCTGCAAAATTTGAACTTGTCCCAATGTGCCTGCCTTGGGTCTGGCTGCTGTGTTCAGCTTTTTCCTACTGCAACCCGTGCAAGTGAACCCATTGTGCCCTCTGGCAAGATGTTGTGTTCCTGGATTAGCTGGGTGGTTCTGGCCCCTAGCCTCTCTACAATTATATCAGCTGGAGAGTTTCACACTAGGCCTGTATGCTGGGCCTGGAGTGGGTCTTCAGGGTTCCAGCTGGCACAGCAGAGTAGAGGGTCTCACTCACACGCTGGGCCTGGGCTGGGTCTGAAGGGGTCCAGCAGGCCCCGTGGCACAAAAGCTCACACACACACACAGGCCAGGCCTGGGCTGGTGTTGGAGGGGTCTGGCAGGCACATTGGAATGAAAGGTCCCTCTCACACATCAGGCCTGAGCTGGCTCTGGAGGGTTCCTTATTGCTTGAATTTGAATATTTTCTTTCCTCTTTTTGATGAGGTTAGCAAGGGTTTTATCAGTTTTACTTAATCTTTCAAAGAACCATCTTTTTTGATTCATTGATTCTTTGTATTGTTTTCTTTGTCTCAGTTGCATTAATTTCTGCTCTAATATTGATGATTTCCTCCCATCTTTGGGCTTTGGGTTTAGTTTGCTCCTCTTTTTCTAGAAGCTTGAAGTACAGTATTAGGTATTTATTTGTTATCACTCTGTTTTCCTAATGTGTGAGTTCAATTTCCCTCTATGAACTGCTTTCATTGCATCCCATAAAACCTGTAACTTGTGAGTGACTTTTCACTGGATTGTAGATACAGTTTCATTTCTTTTTTAATTTAATCTGTAACCCATTGGTTGCTGAGGAGAGTGTTATTTAATTTCAGTATGTTTATGAGTTTTTGGTGTTTTCTTTTGTCATTAATTTTCCAGTTCCATTGCACTGTGGTCAGACAATATGCATGGCCTAATTTCTGTTTTCTTGCATATATACCTTAAGCATGACCTATGGACTAGTATGTGGTCTATCTTACAAAATGCCCCATGCCAAGCTGAAAATAATGTGTTTTCAGATGTTGCTGGATGCAACACTCTGTATATGTCCACTAAGTCCATTTGTTCAATGGTTTGGTTCAGTTCTGCTACCTCTTTGCTAATGTTTTGTCTTCTTGACCTATCTTGTTGACATAAGAGGGTGTTAGAGTCCCTTGTTAAGATTGTGATATTAGTTATATTTTTCATGTCTTTGAACATTTGTCTTACATAGTTGGGTTCTCCCGTATTTGGTACCTACATTTTCATGACTGTTATTTTCTTCTCTTGATTTTTCCGCTACCCAATATATAGTTACCTTCTTCCTCTTGTTTCATCATTCTTGGTTTGAAGTCCAGATTGTCTGTGAGTAGAATAGCTACCCCTGTTTTTTTCTGAGGTACCAGGGCTTCCTTTGACTTTCAGCCTATGAATTTCTTTATGAGCTAAATGTGTTTCTTATATACAGCATATTGTTGGATTTAGTTTCTTAATCCACTCTGCCAGTTTATTTCTTTTAATTGGTAAATTGAGTCCACTGACATTGGTGGTTTTAATTGATACATACTGACTTATGTTTATCATGCTATTTTCCTGTCATTGGTTCCCTATTTTTATCCTTTGTTTAACAGCTTGCCGTATTTGGTGGTTTCTTTTTGTTATTATTCTTAGAATTGTTGATATTTTGATCCTCTTCTAGAATATATTTTAGTATTCTTTGTAGGACCGTTTTGGTCACCATGTATTCTTTTGCTGTTTTTTGTCATTGAAGTATTTCACTTCTCTATTAAAGCTGAAAGAGAGTTTTGCATGGTATATCATTCTAGGTTGGAATTTGTTTTCTTGGAGGACTTGAAGTACTTTGCTCCATGCTGTTCTTGACTTAACGGTTTGTGAGGTTTGTCTGCTGTAATTCTGATGGGTCTTCCTTTAAATGTGATCTGTTTCTTCTCTCTAGTGGCTTTTAGTATGCCTTTCTAGTGCTGAATTTCTGGAATCTTGACTATTATGTGTCTGGGTGTAGTTTTAATTAGGTTGATATTATTTGGAGTTATATATGCCTCACTTACCAGAATGGCAGATTGTTTCCCCATATTTGGGAAGCTTTCTGCTATTACTTGTACCCATATTGTCTTTATGTGATTTATGTTGCATCCCTCTTTCTCACTGATGCATGTTGGCCGTATGTTGACCATCTTTGCATCATCTTGCAGATGTTAGATTATTATTTCCTGCATCCTAGTTGTTTTTATGAGATTTTTTCAGTACCTTTTCACTAGCTGCAATGGTGTCTTCAAGGTCTAAAATTCTATCTTGACTTGCATTCAAACAGTTTTGCCAACTTGTGATTGAGTTTTTAATTTCTTGTATATCTCTTTGAATCTTCTTCATGATTCTGTTTCTTGTATTGCTCTTTCAAAGTTTCCATCACTTTTCTATTCTCCTCTATTTTTTCTTTGTGTCTTCTTTAGAAATGCTTAGTAGTTCTTTCATTGTAGCTATCATTTCTTTTTTTACCTGTTAGATTATCTCTGATCTAATTTTCCTCCATACTCTTCTGCAGTTGTTTGTTTACTTCTGTTGCTATTATTTCAGAGATTTCAGATGTTTGGCTTTCAATTTCTTTTATGCTGATGTCTTCTGTTTTTTCTGGGTGGTCTCTGGGCCTCAGAATTCATTTTTCTCCCTTTTTTGGTTATTTTCTGTTTAAGAAAGAAACCTTTATTTTTATTTCTGTGACACCTTTTTGTGAAAATTTGATAGTTGGTAGTTGTATCACTGGAGTCAGACACTTTGTAAAGAGTCTCTTTTTTGGTATCTCTCCTGTCTCAGAGATTCTTATTTTGTGTGTGTTGCAAGATTTTGTCTTCTCTATAGATTGAAAGTGAGACATTGGTTTCCATTTGGCAGGGTCCTCTTTCCTTCATTATAGGGCTTTGGTGAAGTTATTACCCAAGGATTTCCCAATACTAATACCCAAGGGAATACATGTGCTTAAGACAGATATGGTTTCCTATTTACAGTTCAACAATTAGCAATACTAATAACAGCTAGTGTAATTTAGAAATTGACAAACTTTTGTAATTAATGCATTTGTACTTTACACCATAGAAGCAAACATTATACCTGTATAACTAAGAAAACCTTAAATTGGAAATTTGTATTTAAATTAGTTCCCCTGCGTTCTGCCTGGGCACCTTCCCCTCATACACATAGAGTCTTCCAGGCAGACTAGCTCACGCCAGTTATGTGCTGCCACCTGTTTCCTGAGAATGCTCTCGTAGTTATGGGTCTCAATCTGGGCTCGGCTGAGCACAGCAGTATGGAATAGGCTGGCTCTGCCCCGTGGCTTCTAGTCCCATGGCTCCATCTAACTGCTTCTTTAAAAAAAAATTTTTTGTCTTTTTTTATTTTAAAGAGAAAAAAGCAATAAAATGATTCTTATTTACATATTGATACTTCCATTTTATATATTATTCTTGGTTTGTCTTTACTTATTTGCACATAGTTTCCTTTAGCTCTTTGAACACAAGTGATTTTAAACCTTTGTCTAGTAATTCTTATAAAAGAGCTTTTGGGAATTTTTCCCAAAAATCTGTGCTTCTTATAAAAGAGATTTTGGGAATTGTTCCCAGTGAGCTACCAAACTTTTCTGTTTATTTTTGTGTCTTGTGAATTTTTTTATGCTAGAAATCACTTTTTAATATTATGATATGCTAACTCTGATAATAATGTGATCCCCCAAAAGAACCTGTTATATTTGATTGTTAAATTTTATAGTTGCCTCAGTTTACTTAATTTTTAAAAGTGTTCTCAAAAAGTCTGTATTCTTTTTACTTTAAGGAGAAAAAAACAATAATACAGAATTTCAAACAAGATAATAGGAAATTAACAATGATTAATATATTGCATACGGTGTTTTTCAAAGTAATTCCCCAGATTAAAAATATATGCAAGAAAAATTGATCAAACAACCTAAGAACAAGCCCTTCTTTTCAATGAAGTAAAAGAAATTAGAAGGATAATTTTCTTAATACATGGATCGCTTCCTTCTAGTCTCCTTTCCCCCAATCATAGTTATTGCTTCTTTTTTAACAGCTTCTTTCCCCTTCACAATAAATAAAGTAACTTTCAGATTTTATTTATTCTTTCAGCTTCTTGCAGTAGGAAGACAATACAGTGTTTACACATGTAGGTATGATTGGTTTCACTTATGACTAGAGTCCCTGGTAGTATCCATCTACATATAAAAACTTCAAATTTATTTTCTTTAAAGCTGAGATGTTCTCCATTGCACAGAAATAACACATCATTTTTGTCCATTCCTTGGTATTTGGGTTGTTTCCAAAATTTACCTATTGCAAATTATTCTATTATAAATATGGGTGCACTTTTGCCACTGTGATATGATGTTTTTTGTCTTTCTGGAAAAATACCCACAAGGGTAATAGTTGAGTCAATTGGGATGTCTAATCTTAGATTGATGAGGAATTGCTACAGTGATGGTACCTTTCTGCACTCCCACCAACTGTGAAGAAGGGTTCCTTTTTCCACATAGCCCAGCCAGCATTTATTATTGACTGATTTTTTGATGATGGACATTCATTCGTGGGTGAGATAGAATCTCAGCGTTGTTTCAATTTTTATCTCTAGAATGAGCATTGCTATTGAACATTTTCCACGTATTTGTTTCCCAGTAATGTGTTCATCTGAGAAGTATTATTGATCCCACATGCCCATGTTTTGATTGGGTCTTTGAATTTGAGAGCCTGATTTTTTTTTTCAGTTTCTCACATATTATTGATAGAAGTCCTTTGTCTGAGGAACAGTTGGTTAAAAATTTTCCCTACCTGTGGTATTTCTTTTCTCTGTTAGTGGTTTCTTTTGATGTGCAAAATGTTTATGATGAACTTAAATCACAGTTGATTCTTTGAAGTATTTTCTGTACAGTGTGAGTTTTATTCATCAAGTGTCTACATCTTTGTTTTTAAGATTTGTACTTATAGATATAAGTAGAAATACTTTCTCTTCCATGAGTTAGAGTTTTTCAGTTTCTATACTTCGATCATTCATTCACTGACATTACTTTAGTGCATGGTGATACACATGGATCTAGTTTTACTCTTTGGCATGTGTAAATTGAGTTTTCTAGCACCATTTGTTCAAGAGGTTCTTTCTTCCAGTGAACATGTTTGGCACCTTTGTCAAAAATAAAGTGACTGAGTGTGTTTGGAACTCTGTGATTTCCAATCTATCTCCCCAATGTTCTGTCCTGTTTTGTTGCCAGTACCATGCATATTTTGTTACAGTACTTTTGCAATATAATTTCAAGACAGGGATTATGATGCCTTTTGTTTTGCCTTTGTTACCTAGTATTGCCTTTGCTATTCTAGATCTCTTCAATTTCCAAATAATTTATCAGGATATTTTCTCTAGGTCTCTGAATTATGTTGATGGTATTTTTATCAGGATTGTATTAAATATGTGTAACAATTTTGGAAGTGTAGCTATTTTTACTCTGTTGGTTCTTCCTATCCATGAGCAAGAAGTATTTTGCTATTTTCTAATAACATCTTCAACCTATTTTTTTCAGAGTACTGTCATTTTCAATGTGTAGATCTTTTACTTCCTTTGTTGAAATGATTCCTATTTCATTTTTTGATTACTATTGGGAAGGGTGTGGTTCCTCTAATTTCTCTGTTAACAAGTTTCTTCTTTGCTGTCTTTGTTACTTTTTTATTGTGCTGGGACAAAATACTTGATACCCCAAATTAAGAATGGAACAGTTTCTATACCTTTATAGTTTGTGGGGGTTTCAGTCCCTACTTTGCTGAGTCTAATGTAGAATGATTCATGGCAGAAGGAAGAAGTTTATGATGACCCAAAATAGCAAGAGCAAAAAGGAAGGGACAACAAAAAGCAAGCCTCTTTCACCATCATATTATATGCAGGCTACCTACTTTATGGTGGGTGTATCACTCACACCCTTAATCCAAGCAATGCACCATGAATCAATCATGAACTCTACAATCCCACCTTAAGACCAAATGAGGCTTTTTATATAATTTTTATTAATTTTAATGAGAAGGGCTGGCCAAAAAGATCATTTGATTAAAGCGCCTTCTTAGGCAGATGCAGGGGCCCTGGAGTTTGATCCCTAGGCCTGCAGTGCTTGCCCCACCCCCAGAGCACGCTGAGACCATTTTTGAGACTGGGCATGGTGGCACATGTCTTAAATCCCAGCACTTGGGAAGCTGTAAACAGAAGGATCACTAAGAATCCAATCTACACAGTGAGATTCTGTGCACCCTGTACACCCTGTCTTAAATATAAAAAATAAAAATAAAAACAATTTTAATGAGAAAGAAACAGCAATGCCAGTTTCAAAACAGATTAGTAGGACAGTTACAGTAATTAATACATTGCATGTTATTGTCTTCATAGTAGTTATTCACAGCACAAGATGCATACATGATCTCTTGTGTAAACAATGGCCATGACTCATCCACATGGCTGACACTGACAAAATATCTACAAGCTGCTCTACATAGTTTCAGGGTAAATCCTGAGGAGTGGGCCAGGGAGATGGCTCAGTGGAATAAGCACTTCTCTGGCAGGTTCAAGGGCCTGAGTTCAATCCCTGGTTCAGAAAAAACAAAACAAACCTGAGATTTGACTGACCTTGTCAGATAGAAAAGTTACATTTTTAGTTATATAGATCTTGTTATAATTTGGTCTTAACCATCCAACAGAAAAACATAACCACGAGGTATAAAAAGTAGTGCTATATTAATATGCTGAGCTGTAAAATTCTCAAGTCAACAATTTCTGACAATTGTTAGCTCTGCTGATAACCCACAACTCTTACAGATTATTGGGCTATATTTGGATATTCTGATGAATTCAAGTACATACAATATTTGAACTGGTGTCAAGTATGAAAAGTTCCTTTAAAGACTTCTCCAAATATCACTTCTCTAACAGCAGTGGAATACCCATCTCTGACAAAGCAAAACAAAAAAGGGGGGATGTAAATGAAAGACCATTCTGTAGTGAAAAAAATATATATGCAAATACAAAATAGTTAGGATAGATATACAGCTACTTTCTCTTAATTCAATGAGATGAATGAGGCTTTGAGGAGACATCTGGACACCAAAGACAACATTGCTCCACTGGCCCTCCAAAGACTCATGCCCATCCTTTTGTGCAAAAGGCATTTTAGTCATTTGAGGACAAAAATCTGAGACATAGAAGACAGGCATTCAGTTAGCAATCATGAAAGAAAAAAAATCATAAATATAACTGTATGGCTTGTCACTGTCATGTTTCCTAGCTCTTCTCCTTTCCCTCTTTTGATTAGTTAGTTCTTGAGATCTTCCTTTCCTTTTACTTGTATTATACCTTCCTACTTGTATTTCTTCTTTTGAGTTCTTATACTAGGGAAACTATACGATATTCACACATGTGTGTCCAGTTTATTTCACTTATAAGTATATGTTCAAGTGGCATCCACTTCAATATAAAGGTTTTGAGTTTATCATTCTTTATAGCTGAGTAATAATCCATTGTATAAAAATATCACATCTTTTTCATCCATTCTTCAGGGGATGGGCATCTTGGTTGTTTCCAAGATTTGGCTATCACAAATTGTGCTGCTATAAACATAGGCACACATATATCACTATGATATAATGTTTTCAGTTCCTCTGGGAAAACTCTCAGTAGGGGGATAGCTGGTTTGAATGGAATTTCCTGTCCTAGTTTTTAAAGGAGTCTCCACTCTGATTTCCATAATGGTT
>NW_004524787.1:3115909-3135598 GCF_000260255.1 Octodon degus
CCACCAGCAGTGGAGAAGGGTTCCCTTTTCTCCACAGCTTCTCCAACATTTGTTGTTGGTTGATTTCTTTATGATAGTCATTCTTTCTGGGGTGAGATGATATCTCAATGTTGTTTTAATTTGCATTTCACAGATGTCTAGTGATGTGGAGCATTTTTTCATATATTTATTCGCTTCTTTAATTTCACCCTCTGAATCTTGTGTGTTCATCTCAGATGCCCATTTCTGGACTGGGTCTTTAAATTTTGGAGCCCTAGTGTTTTTCTGTTCCTAATAAATTCTAGAGAGCAGACCTTTGTCAGCAGAAAACAATAAAAACAAAATATAAGAGGTAAAGCCATGCTGTTATGTTGAGCTGTAGGGAACTCAGGTCAACAATTTCTGACAATGGCAGTGAAGTGGAAGACTCAATACTATTATAGACTACTGGACTCCTTTAGAATATTTTGCTGAGTTAACACACCTGTAATATTCCAATAATGGAACTAAACAAAAAAAGGGGATACAGATGAATGTCTATGTTGTATCTGTGTATTCAAAATGGTTAGAATAGATATATAGTTGCATTATCTTAATGAATAGAGGGATTTGTTCTAATAGTGTTTGTAAGTAGGAGATCATGTCTGCATCTTGTACAGCAAGTAACCACTAAGAAGAGAGTATGAAATGTGTTAATTATTGAAACTGTCCTATCAATTTGGTTTGAAACTGTCTCATTGCTATTTGTTTCTCAATAAAATTATGGAAAAATAAATAAATAAATAAATAAATAAAGTGCATTCTTAGTGTAGCTCAGTGCCAGAGCACCTCCCTATAATGTGCAAAATTCTGGATATAATTTACAGTACCTTGGGTGAAAGTGATTTTTAAATTTCCAGACCAGTCACTATTTTCGTCCACCACCAAAAGTTAGATAAGAACTGGAGATGTACAGCTCCAGTGGTAGAGAACTTGCCCAACATGCTTGAGGCCCTGAATTCAATCTCTAGCTCTCAAATTAAAAAAAAATCTAACCTATTAGTATATTTGGATTCATTTTTCTAAATACTTTTTAACTCATTTAACTTAAGGACAATCACCGAGCAAGGTAGTCTATAAGATAATTACAGTAATGTCATGAGTTTTTTGTTTTATTTTTGTAGTGTTGGGGATTGAACCAGCATTCTCATTCTTAATAGAGAAAACTAAAACTCAAAAAGAAGAAAACAAGGGCCAGGGAGATGGCTCAGTGGAATAAGCACTTCCCTGGCAAGCTTAAGAGTCTGAGTTCAATCCCTGGTTCTGAAAAAAAAAATCTAAAAAGAAGAAAACAGGTTAAAATTGAAACCTGACAGTACAGATAATGAAGGTGAAAGGTGGAGTTTAAAAATAAAATTTCCCCTAATTATATTCTTCAATTATTTTTTTTAATTTTAAGTTTTATCATGAAAGTTCAGTTTATTTTCTCCTTGTTTTTAAGCCTCACGATCATCCAGGCTGACCCCCTGAACTCCTGGGCTCAAGAGATCCTCCTGCCTCAGCCTTCTGAATAGCTGGAACTAAAGTTGTGTACCTTGGTGCTGAGGGGATTGTCGTCTTCTTTAGTTTACCAGTGGAAATGAATAAATAGGCTGTAGTACACTTAGGTGTGTGTGCACATTTCCTTCAACATCTGGAACGTGACTTTCCCTTTGACAGCCTACTTCAAATGACTGAAAGCAATTTTAATGGTTTTCCAAACTGCCTAGAAAATAGCGTTCCTCATATTTTGCAGAGTAATAATAGAGAAGATATCTTTTTCTCCTTCAGAAGTAGATTTAAGCAGTGGGGAGGGATCTGGAAATATAACCCTGGCAGAAAAGAGAAGAAAGAGTCCTCCCAAGGAGGCACACACACACACACACACACACACACACCCCGAATCCTGTTGAAAAAGCATCGTTTCTCTTCCTCAAGGTTGTAGAGATAATGATGTTTATCTTTGTTCTTATATGTGTGCAAGTGAATTGCAACATTATTGCCACCATTAAATTTTAAGTCGAGAATTATTAGAATTAATGACTCCATATTTTTCCATATAAGGTAAGTGTAATCATTGTAAGCAGGAAAATCAAACTCCAGAGAACCTGTAGTGACTTAGGAGAAAATGTTTCTAATCTAAAATTCTTTTCCAGAAGTTTACTATGATTGTCATAAGTATGTTTATTTATTTTTTTTGTGTGTATGTTTATTTATAGGGACTTGTAACATCTGAATATCCCAAATACAGGCAAACTCTTCTACCATTGCTACCACAACCTTTTACTACAGAGGAATACCACTGCACCTAAAATCTAAGCAGGGTAAAAAGAAGAAAAAGAGCTGATTAGAACTGAGACTACCTACTGAACGAGATGACGGCCACAGCTTCAGTGGAGACACCAAAAATGGAGAAAAGTGCCTCCAAGGAAGAGAAGCAACAGCCAAAGCAGGACAGCATAGAGCAGGGCAATGCTGATTCTGAAGAGTGGATGAGCTCTGAGAGTGATCCTGAACAGGTAAGCCTTAAGAACAGCAACTATAGCTACCAACCTGGAGATGGTCAGTTAAAGAAAAAGGAGATGCCTTCCAAGACACACCGTCAGCTCTGCCGATCACCCTGCCTGGATCATCCAAGTTTCTCACAGAGCAGTATTTTACAGGATAGTAAGCCTGACTTAGAGAAAGAATACCAAGCCAAGATGGATTTTGCTTTAAAGCTGGGATATGCTGAGGAACAAATTCAATCAGTGCTGAATAAGCTGGGCCCAGAATCACTTATTAATGATGTATTGGCAGAGCTTGTCAGACTTGGGAACAAAGGTGACTCAGAAGGACAGGTCAACTTGAGTCTTTTAGTGCCCTGTGGGCCCAGCTCCAAAGAAAGTGCAAGCCCTGAATTGTCTCTCGAAGATGAAATAGACAGCAGTGACAATTTGAGGCCAGTTGTCATTGATGGAAGTAATGTGGCAATGAGGTAAGTAAAATTTGTATATTTTTTAATCTTTAAATTTTCTATTGCACTCATAGTAAATTGTCTTCCTTTGAAAAGCATTGTAGGAAACCCTTAGTTGTTTGAGTCTTGCATTCCTGTAAGTAAACAGATGCTGCAATGACTATGCTCTTATCTTTTCTCTCTTCCTTGAAATGGTTGTCAACTTGTTTTCAGTTGTTTTAGATAGCCTAAACATCAGTGATGTTGCAAAGAAGATATGATAATTTAGTTCTTAAGGTCTGTTGTCTCATCCTTGTATATCTATACTAATTGTTTTGAAAATAATGTTTTCAGAATGTCCCTTGCATGCTTACTTAGGAACTTTCAGTAATTCCCAGATGTTGTTCTAGCAACTTTGGAGTCCTTTATCTTTAAGATACTTTATGGTCTGATCTTTCTGCTTCTCATTTCAACACAACTTTAGCATACATATGATTCTCTATAATTTTCTCCATATAATTTATGCTAATTTATACACCCACTACCTGTGTTTTGATGATTTGCCAACTTAGAAGTGACTTGTTCCTTATCTTCATACACTTCAGTGCACACAAACTCCACAAAGGCCACTTTATCTTTTTCTCAATCTGATGATTGTTCCTGAGCTATAGTTCAGGCTGTCAGGCTGAATAATAATCCACAAATATGTCCAAATCTTAGCCCCCAGAATCTGTGAAGGTGATATTTTGCATAGAAAAAGGGACCTTGTAGATGGATTTACATTAAGGATCTTGAGGTGGAAGAGATCATCCTGGAGTATCAAGAAGGATCCAGTATAATCAAAAGAGACCATATTGAAGGGAAGCGGGATGATCAGAATAAGAAGAAAATACAATGGTAGAAAATGCAATGGTAGAAACAAGAAGCTAAACCATAAGATGTGACTATAAATCAAGAAATGTAGATGGCCTTTATGAGAGAAAAAGCCAAGAAAACAGATTCTGTTCTGAAATGTGCAAAAGAAAGGCAGTCTTATTACTACCTTGATTTTGTACTTTTTTAAAGAAATCACTCACTTTTATTTTCTACAAAACTTAAAGTTTACACATACTCTCTAGACAATATTTTAGAATTTACTGTATATCCTCTGGGAAAAAAATGATTTAGACTTGGGGTCTCTTGGATTGTAAGAAAAAAAATTCTATTACTTAAAATCACTGAACCCACTCATCAATTCATTGATTTTTTTTGTATTGGTTTTTAGTTGGAATTTTTGCCCTTATTTTAATAGTTTTCTTCCTCATATTTGCAATGAAGCTGTATGCTTTCTGTTTTTCTAGGAACTTGTGGTGCATCATTAGGTTATTCATATCAGCTGGATCTGTTTTTCTGGTATGGGGTTTTATTGCTATGAATTTCCCTTATAGGACTGCTTTCATTGAGTTCCATAGGTTTTGGTATGTAGTACTAATTTGTGTTCACATAGCTTGTATGGTTTCCTCTGCTATTGATTTTTTTTTTGGGCGGGGAACTGGGGATTGAACTCAGGCCCTTGCATTTGCCAGGCAAGCACTTATTCTACTGAGCCATCTCCCTGGACCCTGCTATTGATTTCTAATTTTGGTACAGGCCAAGGAGATAGCTCAGTAAAATAAACCTTTGCCTGGCAAGTGCAGGGTCCTGAGTTCAATGCCTGATCCTGGAAAAAAAAAATCTTCATCCAATTTTGGTACAATATAGTCTGACAATATGCATGGGATAAGGGCTGACCAAATAGCTCAGCAAATTAAAGCACCCACAAGCAGGCACAGGAGCCAGGGGGTATGATCCCAAGACCTGGCCTGCCGGCCCTGCGCCTGTGGAGTGCTGAGATGGTTATTGAGAATGGGCGTGCTGGCCCGTACCTGTAATCCCAGCTCTTGGGAGGCTGTAAACAGAGATCCTGAACACCCTGTAGAACCTTCCCTAAAAAAAAAGTATGCATGGGATAATTTCAATCATTTTTCCTCTAAGCATGTACAGCTGAGAAGAATGTGTATTATGTTGTTGAATTGAATATTTTGTAAAAATATAGTTTGTTTTCTCAAAGTTTGAGTCAATTCTGATATTATTAGCTGTTTTTGTTTGTTTTGTCTAGTTGATCTTTCCATTTGTAACAGTGTCCACAGGGTTCCCCATTAGTATTGCATTGGTATTTATCTGTTTTTCATGTTTATTAGTGTTTTCTTATGAAGTCAGGTGTGCTGATATTTGGTATGAATGCATTTATAAATGCCTTATCTTGAAATGCACTTTGTCTGAAATTAGGAAAGCAACTCCTGCTCTTTTCCAGGTTCCTGTTCTATGGAATACTGTTTTCCATCCTTTGATTTTTAATCTGTCAGTCAGTATCTTTTTAATTAAATGTGCTTTTATGTGCTGTATATTGTTGGGTTTCCTTTCTTGATCTGTTCTGTACATCTGTGTCTTTTGATTGGACAATTAAGACCATTCACATTCTTATTATTGAGATATATTGGCTTATTGTCATTTTATTTTCCTGCTGTTGATTTTCTCATTCTTCCCCCTTTTTTTTAGCTTCTCATTCCATCAGGTGTATTCATTCTTTTTAAGTTATTGATACTGTTGGCTTCATTATCACCTCTAGAATATCCTCGGTGATTTTTGTAATGCTGGTTTGGTCCTCATGAATTTCTTGATGTGCTCCTTGTCATGTGTTTTAGTTCCTTTTCTCCTATTGCTGTGACAAAATACCCATCACCCAAAATTAAGGAAGAGAAGGTGTGTTTAGCTCACAGTTAGCAAAGTTAGTCTATACTCAATTGGCTCCAAGGCAGAGTAGCACATGGCAAAGGGCAGCCATTCATGGCAGTGGGGTGGGAACAGCAAAGAGCAAAGGGAGGAGCAACAGCTGAGGCAGCTAGTAAGCCTCTCTCCCCTCCCCATATTGTTTGCAGATTACCCACCCCAGTGCAGGTGTAACACTAACACCTGTAATCCCAGCATTATCTCATAAATTAATCACAAACTCTAGTGATCATCTCAGTAGCTCCATGAGGCTTTGGGGTAACAACTAGACAGAAACCATAACATTCTGCCCCAAGAGCCCCAAAGATTTATAGACATCTCTTTTTGCAAAACACATTTCAGTCTATCTCCAAGAGTTGCCAAAGTCCTGTTTTAGCATTGCTAAAAAGTCCAACTTTTAAGTATCCTCTAAGATGTAAGGCAGACTCTTAGCTGTATAAATGAAAAGTTAAACATTTATGACATTTACTTGCACAAGATAAACATTACCATTTTAAAAGGTACAAACAACAGAATACAAAGCATTGGGACCAAAGTAAGTCCAAAATCTAGGAGGACAAACATTAAGTCCTATAGTCCTACATAGAATATCTGAAGGAATCTGTAGAAAATTGTGAGCTCTCTGTGGCTCTACCTCGACAGTGCTTTTGGGGGAAGCTCCGTTGGCTTTTCTTTTAGGCCAGCTCTTCTCTCTCCTTGTAACTTCTCTTAGATATTCTACGTTTTTGGCTTTTTTTTTAATCTTTTGGGCTTTTTACTACACATTAGGCTTCTCTGATTCACACACTGCCTTCTCAGGGGCACACTGCCCAGCTGCCTGGGCCTTGTTTTGAAATGTAGATGGAAGCCTTTTTAACTGCAGAACTCTTGCATGTTGCATGTGCCTAAAATCAATGCCACATAGATCTTGCCAAGATCTGCCACCAACTGGAACAAGCCAGATTTTCTTCGCTCTTGGCTGTAGGGGTTGAATGCCTAGATTGCTGAGCACTGTCACCATGATTTTCAGGAACAGAGTTTTTATGCCACTGACATTGTGGAACCTGGTGTGGCCGCCACCATCATTTTGGAACATGGTGCTTTGTGGCTTTTTTCTCAAAGTGAAGTCACTTGTGGAGGTTGGAGGCTTTAAGGGTGGAGACTTGCTGATATTGTGATGCCCTCAGGCCCTCTTTTTTATTTTCTTGTTCCTTTTTTGGCAGTGGAGATCCTCTTAGCTCTTTCATTGCAGTCTACAGCTTTATTGGCATTTGATGGGGTGGGCAAACTCAAGATATTTTAAATCATCCTTCTGAGTTTTTTGTTCTTGTTTTTTAACATAAATCTGATTAAAATCCCCCAACAATAGCTATTCCACTACCTCCACATTTGAGTGCCTTGAAATTTCTTTAGCAAGATTAATCAGTCTTCCATGCTTAATCTCATTTGCAGGCAAAGTCTCTAGACATGAGAAAAATGCAGACAAACTTTCTGCCATAACACACATCATCTGGAGTCCAACAACCAATGCACTTCTTTTTCCCAGCAGAAACAGCCCTAGTCTGGTCTTTACAGGCAGGATTTTTACCAGCATTTTGGTCTTCTGAGCTCTGAATAGAATCTCTCATTCAGAGCAGTCAAAGGTATTCTAGCACTTCTCTTTTAGACAATATACCTGAACCTTTCCTATCACTTTCTATAAGCCGTTCTCAAATACTTGCAATCCACATAGTCAGGTATATAATCACAGAAATGACACTAGTCCTACTACCAAATTTTGTCTTAGTTACTTTTCTTTATTGCTGGGACAAAATACCCAACACCCAGAATGAAGAAATTGTTTATTTATCTCACAGTTACTAGAGGTTCCAAGGCAAAGTGGCACAAGGCAGAGGGCAGCCATTCATGCCAGGAATTGTGGGACAGCAAAGAACAAATCATGAAGCAGCAGCTGAAGCAGCTAACAAACCTCTCTGCCCTCCCCATATTGTATGCAGATTACGTAGCACAGGGCAGGTGTAACACATCCATAATTCCAGCATTAGATCATAAATTAATTACAAACTCTAGGAGCTGCCCCAGTGACTACATGAGGCTTTGGAAAGACAACTGCACACAAACCATAACATCATGGAAATACCTTATTTCT
Source organism: Octodon degus (assembly GCF_000260255.1). Lineage (NCBI taxonomy): Eukaryota > Metazoa > Chordata > Mammalia > Rodentia > Octodontidae > Octodon > Octodon degus. The sequence continues at coordinate 3,123,778 of NW_004524787.1, forward strand.
TCTTCAATTTTATTTTTCATTTTATTTATTTATTTATTTAGTTTCGTGTGTGTGTGTGTGTGTGTGTGTGTGTGTGTGTGTGTGTGGAACTGAGGGTTGAATTCAGGCCGTTGCACTTGCCAGGGAAGCACTTATTCTACTGAGCCATCTCCCCAGCCCCTTTATTATGTATTTAGTACAGGGTCTTACTACACAGATCAGATTCAGAGTGATCCTTCCTGTTTTTCATCCTCCCAAGTGCTGGGATTAAAGGCACATGCCACCACGCCCAGTCTTAATCCCTGTCTCAGCATGCTGGGCCTGACATGACATACCAGGGATCAAACCCCAGCCCCTGTGCCTGCCTAAGCAGGTGCTTTAATCTGCTAAGCTATCTAGCCGGCCCCTTTTCAATTTTAAAGAAATTTTGTACAGGACATGAAGTGAGGATTGCAAGTTGTTACCTTTCTTTCTTTCCATCTTTTTTAAAAGAGTTTTACCAGGTAGTTTACCAGGTAGCCTTGAACTCACTATGTAGCCCAGACTGGCCTCAAACTCATGGCACTCATACCTGCTTCCAAAATACTAGGATTAGAGGCATGCACCACCGTTTCTGGTGAAAGCTGTTATCTTTTAGAGCATGAAACATTTCTTTGCAAGCTGTCTGACCTTTAGTTTTATGTAGAGAAGTATGCTATGATTCTAGTGGATTTATCTTTGTATGTAATTGTTGGTTCTTTTCTAACAGATTTATAGTTTTGTCCCTGTGATTGGATTCTAGAATTTTGAATTAATATGAAGGGGAAGTAATGATTATTTGCTTTTCTATATGCTTCAATTATCTGTATGCTTATTTCTTTCATTGTATTTGGGGAGCTTTCTGCCATTATTTTTGTGAACAGACTTTTTATGCTGTTTTTGTTGTCTTCAGATTTTTCACCTATTCCAATTATTCATAGATTAGCTTTCTTTGCATTATTTAGTAGTTATAGGGTCAAATTTTTCATTTTCTCTTTTTTTAAAGGTGTCTTTGAGTAGTTTTTCAAAGCTCTATTGTCCTCTGGTTCTGAAGTTCTATCTTCACAGTAGTGCATCCTTCTGACCATACTCTCAATATGATTTTTCATTTCCTACATTTCTAATTGAAACATGTTCATGGACTCGAATTCTTTGATACACTGGTCATTCATAGTTTATATCATTTTCTTTAGCTCATCTGGCTTTCTATTAGTGTCTTCTGAGAACTCCTGCACCTTTTTGGATACTACTTTTATTTTATTATCTGTTTAGTTACATCTGTTCTAATCCCATGTAGCATCTCTTTGATCTGCTCTTTAACCTCCTCCGCTACACTTTTGAATAAGTCATTTGTGAGGCTTATACTATCCTGTCCTTTTGTGCCCTCTGAATTTACTGTGGAGTTGTGAGTTTGAAGAGGCATTTTGTTGTCTTTTTTCCCATGCTTCTATTGTGACTGTTCTTTGTTTTATGCTGAGATTTGTGGATGATTATAGTCTAAATCCTTGCTACTAGTACAGAGATCTCTTTAGTTTCTGTTATAGCTTATAGCTAAATGTCCACCTAAAGCCTCATGTGCTCTTAGGAGGGAATTTTCAGAACTGACTGGATCTATGACATGTGTTAATGGAACTGAGAGTGCATGGTACTAAATTAGTTCACACATTAGAATTATCATAGTTTTGGGTGGTAATATCAAAGTGCTGGTAGCTTGGAAGGGATGAATGGGAAAAGCAGACTGGCTGCTTTCTGCTTGCTGTTCACTGCCCTCTTTCTGCCACAATATGAATGCTTTCTCCTCTTTGATGCCCATCTGCCATGCCATCCTGCCTTTGAGCCAATTGAATATAGACTTAAATTTCTTTTTTTTTCTTTTCAAAGTTTTATTGATAAACATATAGCAATGAGACAGTTTCAAATCAAATCGAAAGTACAGTTTCAACAAATAATACACTGCATATATTCTTTTTAGTGGTTAATTGCTGTACAAGATGCAGACTTGTGATCCTACTTACAAACACCATTAGAAAAAATCATTCTATTCATTAAGAGAATGCAACTATATATCTATCCCAACCACTTTGAATACACAGATACAAAATGGACATTCATAGTTATACCCCAATTTTTTTTTAAGTTCCGTTGTTGAATATTATAGGTGTGTAAACTCAGCAAAATATTCTAAAAGAGTACAGAAGCCCATAATAGCATTGGGTCTTCTGTTTAACTGGCAATGTCAGAAATTATTGACGTGAGTCCCCCACAGCTCAACATAACAACATGGCTTTACTTCCTATATTTCATCTTCATACTTTTCTACTGGATGGTTAAGACCAAGGTAAAGCAGAACCTATGCAACAAGAGTTGTAGCTTTTTGGTTTGAGAAGGTCAGTGAAATGCCCTCAGGATTTGTCCTGAGATCCTGTACCTCAGATTGTAGAACCTTTGTCAGTGCAGCCATGTGGATGAGTCACGGCCATTGCTTGGCCATTGTGCTCTCTGTGAAAGCCTGAGAGAGTGTCTTCTCCTCATGGGACTTAAGGTTCAACATATCAATACTTGATGAAAAATACCTGTTCCTTATTATCCCTAAGATGTTTGAAATGTAGTGAAATAGTGAGGTTAAGCTTGATAACGTAAATCGTTTGATAATAACAATAAGCTTTTCTTCTGGATGGTTAACAACCTAAGTTTGCAGACCAAAATTAGAGAAAAAGGAGGGCTACAAGGAAAGCCAATATTTTGGCCCTACCCTTCTAAGGTCAATTAAGACTCAGGACATATGAGAACTTGTGCTGTAACGTCAAGTACCTCGGTAGTGTCCCAGATTTTCTGATCAAGAAGGTTATGGGGCCAAAAAGGAAATTGATCGATGACGTGGAGTGTGCTTAAATTTCTATAAACTGTGAACAGAAATAAATCTTTCCTCTTTTATCTCAGCAATGAAAAAAAGTAACTAATATGCTTGCTTTTCAGTGATGTACTCTAATACTTGGCCACAGCCCTAAGACTTAACCACATTAATGATTTCAGAAAGGTTAATGGAATGTAGCTAGCCCAGGAAGCAAGATCTCTGAGAATGTACTATAGTATTGTTAACATGAGAAAGGCAATATGAGTGTTGGTTTACACAGAAATAGTGACAATCATATGACTTTATTAATATCAACTAAAGCAATTGCCTGAGAAAAATTAGATAGTAACATACCTAAGTTATGTGCTACCCTTAATCCTAGAGAAGAAATCATCAATTATAATGTAAATAATAAGGCAACCCAGTTATTGGCTTACAGCTAATACATATTAAATGGAATAGCTATATCTCTGAAAATGGTAAAAAAGAATTCAACAGTAATTTTACATAGTTAAAATCAAAAGACTAACAAAAAGTTTATTGTTATATTTTTAAACATTTAGAGTGTGAGAGCTGGGGAGATAGCGCTGTGGCCTAAATGCTGACCTGGCAAGTACAGTGATGATCCTATCGCTGGGGAGACTAAAACAGGAGGATCACTATCCAAGCTGCAAAGCAAGACCCTCTACCAAATAAATAAATAACATTAAAAAAGAAGATTTAGAGTGTGAGAATGGGGGATGCAAAAATAAATAAAACCCTTGAAATATTAAGCTCTATGGCCCATGAAGGATGAGAGAGAGGTAGTACAATGGGTCTTATTAAGCAGTAGAAGGATGTGTATAGAATTAGGTAAATGTAGGGCCAAAACTGGCAAAATATAGAAGGGAAGAGAAAAAAGAAAGAGATTATAAGAGATTAAAAATGAGACCAAAATAATTAAGCTAAAAATATACAAAGAGAAGAGAAATAAGAGGAAGTGATTAGAAGCAAGGCTGAAGAACAGAGGAAGATAGACCCAAGCCCTAAGAAACTGGTGAGGAAGAGAACAGGGAAGGAAATAAGAAACATTTTTTTTTTTAAAAAAAGCTAAACTAAACTAAAAGCAATGTCCACACTCATTAAAACAAAAATACGATGGAATGAACAAAAATTATTTTCCAAATTAAACAGCAAAACAAAACAAAGATTTCAATTCTGTAATTATCTTCCAAGGTCTCCAATTTTGTGGCCATGCCCAATTCAAGGCATGACCTTACTGTCACTGGTAAACAAAGGAAGTGGTCAAGGCACAGATTTATGTTGGATAATCACTAGAAAACTGGCAGTAGAAGTAGCAATGTGTGCCCATTATGGAACTTTCAAATCCATAGAAGTTCAAGACGAACTTGCTCTCTGGTTATGGAGGTGGGACTTGAGTCATTTAACTTACAACACTTTGAATGTCTCTTGCCTGCCTGACCATGGCTATCTTCCACACTTTTCCCTCATCCAGTCACTATGCATTTTCAACATTGGGAGCCCTGATATAAGGCTAATCCATGACTGCTATGAGTCCAGGTGCAGTTATCCCCTCCCTACAATGACATCTGACCAAGTATTCTCTCCAGGAAATACAAAAAATACTTAGACTGAAGTCACTCAATGGCTGCTGTAAGTCACAAAGGCCAACCAGATAGCTCAGCGGATTGAAGCACCTGCTTAGGCAGAGTGCAGTGGCCAGGGTTTGATCCTCAAAATTCTCTGCTGGCCCCACCCCTGGGGTGAACTGAGACCAGAGACTGAGACTGGCTGTCGTGGTGCAGGACTGTAAACCCAGCAATTGGGAGGCTGAAAACAGGAGGATCACTATAAGTCCGATCTACGTAGTGAAACACTGTACACCCTGTACTAAATACATTTTTTTAAAAAAAAAATACAAAAAAATGTAAGTAACAACATCCACTGGCCCATTCTACTGGTGCATTTCTCCTCGAAATCCTTTGGCATCACCCACTTTCCTGTGTCTCTTTAGATTCACTCTTCCTTTCTTGTGAGCCACAAGCCAGGACAGAAAACCATGAAAAAAGCATAGATGGCCTCTTCTTTTTTCTGCATTGTGGTTTCTATCTTCAATTTATATGTAGGCTCCAATTTTCCTATCTGATCTTTCCTGGTTCTCAGTGATCCAGCTCTTTAATTTTCTTCCTGAAGTTGCTATTTTTCATTCTACGGATTATTTTTTTAATAATTTCATTGAGAAACAAATAGCAATGAGACAGTTTCAAAACCAATTAGTAGGAGAGTTTTAATGATTAACACACTACATATTGTTATCTTCTTAGTGGTTATTCATAGTGCAAGATGCTGACATGACATCCTCTCCAAGCACTAACAGTACAAATATTTCTTCTCATTGAATTAAGAGAAAGCAGCTGTATATCTATCCTAACTATTTTGTATATACAGATACAAAATGGTCATTCATTTATATCCCCTTTTTTGTTTACTTTTGTCAGAGATCTGTATTCCATTGTCATTTAAATATTGTAGGTGCATGAGTTCAGCAAAATATTCCAATATAATCCAGTAGTGCATAATACTAATGGGTCATCCGCAGGACTGGCAATGTCAGAAGTTGTTGACTTGAGCCCTTTACAGCCCAGCATAGCAACATTGCTTCACCCCTTATACCTTGTTATTTTACATTTTTGCTGGATGGTTAAGACCAAGATAAAGCAAGACCTATAAAACAAGAAATGTAACTTTTGTATCTGACCAGCTCAGTCAAATCCCCTAGGATTTACCCTGAAACCCTGTACTGCACTTTGTAGATCCTTTGTCAGTGTCAGCCATGTGGATGAGTTATGACCATTGCTTGACCAGTTTGCTCTCTGTGAAAGCCTGAGAGAATGTTTTCTCTCCATGTGACTCTCCTTAGGCACACTCTACATCATGGATCACATTGCTCTGTGGCCACGTAATCTCCTTCATCAGAAAATTTGGGACACAACTGAGTTGCATAACATTACAGTACAGGTTCTCCTATGTCCTGAGTCCTCACTGACCTTGAAAGGCTAGGGCCAAAATGTTGGCTGTCCTTGAAGCTTTTCTTTTTGTCTAATTTTTGGTTTGCAAACTTAGGTTGTTAACCCTCCAGAAGAGAAGCTTATTATTACCCTATAACATATGCAGTTGGGTTTAACCTATCTTAATTATATATAGTAAAACATTTTTTAACAGTTTCAACCTTTAATAATCAGAGTTACATATTGTGCATACTCTTGGTAACAGACTGAGTTGTGGAAGAATGCAAAAATGAAAAATAAAGAGAAAAGAGAAAGTTCTAAGTCAGTAGAAAAATAGAGAGAAAAAAAGATTGTCAGTAGGTTAAAATCACAAAGGACTTCCATCTCTGTTGGAATTATTTTTCAGCTGGAGTAAAAAGCTAGTGTTGAGAAAGTTTTAGAGACTATCTGTGGGAATGAGAGGAGTGACACAAAGAGAAGGATGCATAATTGGAAATTGAGGAAAGCTGAGAGATTGTTGAAAACTATTAATGTGATGAAAGTTAATGGTTAGTTCTTCTTTACACAATTTTGTTAAGGATTATCCGATATGCTCATGAAAGGTACTATTTAAATTAAGGGACTGATTAATTCTTACTCACTTTCACACCTCTACAGAGAGTTTCTGTTATGGCCTGTGTCTAGATGTCACTCCAAAACTTCATACAATCATACAGTCTTAAGCTTTTTAGAGGTGGCTCGATCTAGACTGTGTGATCCTGAGATTGTGTGATACTAGATAGGTGATTACTGCATTAGTCTGCTGAATGATTTGGAATAGTTATAGATTGGACTGGGGAGATAGATCAGTAGAGTAATTGCTTGCTTGGCAAGTGCAGGTTCCTGAGTTCCATCCCCAGTACCACAAAAAAAGGAATAGTTGTAGATTTAGATAATGTCAAGGGGGTGAGTGCTACCCACACTAAGGGCATGTAGCTTGGATAAAATATGAGACAGAAAAGAGACTAGTGTCATTTCTTGCTTCCTCATAATTTGCTGCTTTGCAGGGAGAGCTTCTGGGAACCCTGTGCCAGTGGGACCTGTCTGGTCCAAGCCCAAGCACAGCTTGGGTGAGACCCTCTTCCATACCCTTGGGAAACACCCACCACTCCACATGACCCAGCCCCCAGCCCGCCAAGTGAGAACTTCTACCATGTTCCAGGGATCCCCAGATCCAGCCCTAGCCCAGGCCCAGTGAGTGTGTGGGAGAGCTTCCTGCTACTCTTAGCCAGCAGGACCTGTCTGGCCCAAGGCCAAGCGCAGTGCAGGTGAGACCCCCTTCCACCCCCTTGGAATTCTCCCCACCACTCCGCAGCACCCCACCCACCGAATGATAATTTCTGCCACCTTCTCAGGAACCCCAGATCCAGCCATAGCCTATGCTGGGTGAATGTGTGGAAGAGCTTCCTGCTACCCTGTGCCTGAGGGACCTGTCTGGTCCAAGCCCAGGTGCAGTGTGGGTAAGACCCTCTTCCACCCACTTGGGACCCCCACAACCACTCTGCAGTCCCCCCCTCACTCCTGCCCAGTGAGTGAGAAAATCAGCTGCACTCTCGGGACCCCCAGATCAAGCCCTAACACAGAACAGCTGAGTGTGTGGAAGAGCTTCCTTTCCCCCCTACTCCATTTTGTCCATTCACACTCAGCTCAGGCCTCGCATAAAGGCTTGAGGTAAAACTCTGCAGCTGCAGTCCCTGCAGACAGAGTAGGGGAGAGAATCAACCAGCTAGGCCAGGAGCAGAACATCTTGCCAGAGGGACACGACAGATTCACTCTCAAGGGTGGCAGCAGAAAGGAGCTGAGCAAAGCAGCCAGACGCAAGCCAGGCACAGCTGGATAAATCCAAACTTTGTAGATCTGCACCTGAATTTCAGTAGGTGCTGAGGTTATAAACACACCAAAGCTCTACAATAAAGATCAGAAGACAATACTATACAAAATGACAACAAGAAGAAGCAAAATACAATCTCAAATGCCAAGCCCACCCATAACAAGTGGAGAGGACACTAACACAGAACAAATTGTGAATCACACAGCTGAAATCAATGAGTCCATAGCTTCTAAAATAAAGAAACAGCTGCAGAAAGGCATAGAGGAACTCAGATTGGAAATGAAAAAAAAAAATCCCTGAATTAATAGCATCTGCAGTAAAGAATCAAAGGCAGAAATATATGGAGGAAACCCAATGCAAACCCAGAACAAGTGCAGAGGACACTAGCTCAGCTGAAATATATGAATTAATAGTGTAAAAGGAAATGAGCAACAGCAGAAAGTCATAGAGGAACTCAGAGTGCAATTCTTTTCTGAAATAAAAAAGGAATTCACTGAACTCACAGCATCTGAAGTAAAGAATCAAACACAGAAATATAGTGAGGAAACCCAATCTGAAAAAAAACTCTACAGTAAAAGAATTAATAACTGCTTCTAAAGAAGACATTGATTAATAAAATAGAGGACATTAGAAAAATAACAGATTCCTTGAATGAGCAAAACAGGAAAGAAATAGGTCGCATGAAGCAGAGTCAAAGAGGTATAGAGGAACTTAAAATCTCAATCACAAGCTTGGAAAACCATTAGAGTGAAAGTGAAGACAGAGATTCAGACCTTCAAGATGCTGGTGTAGCTAGTGAAAAGATAAGAAAAGATCTCTTAAAAACAACTAGGATACAGGAAAAAAAATAAGTCATTACTTGCAAGATGATGCAAAGATGAACAATGTGAGACTAATAGGTGTAAATGAGCAAGAAGGAGTCAATGCAAGTGACGTTTAAAAAAATATGGGGTGCCAGGGAGATGGCTCAGTGGAATAAGTGCTTGCCAGGCAAGCGCAAGGGTCTAAGTTCAATCCCCCATTCCGCAAGATAAAATAAAATAAAATATGGGCAGAAGTAATATCAGAAAACTTCCCAAATATGAGGAAACAATCTGACATTCAGGTAACTGAATCATACTGAATGCTAAGTAACCTCAACGCAATTAAAAACACAACAAGACATATAATACTCAAGATCCGAGATATCCAGCACAAGAATAATACACTGAAACAAGCTGAGGAAAGAAGCAGATCACATTTAAAGGAAAACCCATCAGAATTATGGCTGACTTCTCTTCACAAACCATGAAGGCAAGAAGACCATGGAGCAGCATACTTCAGGTCCTCTATGAAAACAAATTCTATCCCAGACTACTATATCCTGCAAAACTCTCTTTCAAGTTTGATGGAGAAGTGAAACACTTTCATGACAAAGAACAAATAAAGAATTTCGTGATGACAAAGCCAACCTTACACAGGCTACTGAAAGATGTTCTAGAGAGGGACCAAAATGATCAGAACTCCGTCAATGAGATCAGAAGCAACCAACTAAATAGGGGAAACAAACACAGGAGAAAAAGCAGTAAATGACAGCAGGTAAATAACATCTCAATCATAAGTCAATTCATCTCAATTATAATCAATGTAAATGGACTCAATTCACCAATTAAGAAAAACAGACTGACACAGTGGATTACGAAACAAAATCCAATGATATGCTGTACACAAGAAACACATTTAACTCATAAAGACATTCATAGGCTGAAAGTCAAACTAAGGAAAACAATACTAGGCGCCCCAACACGTCAGAAAAAAAAAGCAGGGGTAGCAATCCTATTCTCAAACAGTCTCAAGTTCAAACCAACAATGATCAAGCAAAATAAAGAAAGACAGTATATAGTGGTTAGGTGAAAAATAAAATAAGAAGAGGTAACACTCATAAATATGTGTGCACCAAACACGGGAGCACCCAACTATAAAGAGCAAACCTTAATGAACATGAAAAATTTAATATCCAATACCACAAATTTAACAAGAAACCTTAACACCCCCTTTTCTCAAAAAGATAAGTCAACCAGGCAAAAAATTATCAAACAAATAATAGAGCTGAACCAGAGCTTGAAACAAATGAACTTGGTGGACCTATACAGAATGTTCCACTCAAACAAAGCTGAATACACATTTTTCTCAGCTGCACATGGGTCATTTTCTAAAATAGACCACACACTGCTCCATAGGTGATGCTTAAGTATATAGAAGAAAGCAAAAATTCTCCTATGCATATTATCTGACCACAGTGCAATGAAACTGGAAATAAATGACAAAAGAAACCAGAGAAACAACCTAAATACATGGAAATTAAACTACACCCTACTCAGCAACCAATGGGTCACAGATGAAACTAAACAAAAATTCAACAATATCAACAATTCAATAAAAATTCAAACACAACTTATTGGAATTTATGGGATACAATGAAAGCAGTTCTCAGAGGGACATTCATAGCTGTGAACTCACACATTAGGAAAACAAAACAGGAACAAATAAACACACTACTGCTGCACCTCCAACAAGTGGAAAAGTAAGAGCAAACCAAACCCAGAGCCCAAAGATGGGAAAAAATCATAAAGATTAGAGCAGAAATTAATTCAATGGAGATGAAGAAAACAGTTCAAATAATTTAAAAAAACAGCTGGTTCTTTGAAAGATTAAATAGCATCAATAAGCCCATAACTAACCTCATCAAAAAGAGGAAAGAAAAAATTCAAATACAAACAATAAGGAATGCAAAGGGTGTAATTACCACAGATCCAGTGGAAATTCAGAACGTTATCAATAGCTACTTTGAAATTTTTTACTCTCACAGATTAGAAGACACAGAAGAAATGGACAGATTTCCAGAAAGTTATAAATTACCAAAACTGAATCAACAAAATATAACCACTCACAATAGCCCAATAACAGCCATTGAAATACGAGATGTAATAAAAAAGCCAATCTCCCTCATGAACATTGATTCCAAAATCCTCAATAAAATCCCAACAAAAGAATACAGCAAATCAGCAAGAAGACCATACACCATGACCAGGAACAATTCATCCTACGGATGAAAGGAAGGTAAAACAAATGCAAATCTATAAACAGAATACACTATCTCAATAAACTGAAAACTAAAAGCCACATGATCATCTCCATTAATGCAGAAAAGGCATTTGACAAACTCCAACACTCATTCATGTTCAAAGTTCTACAGAAAATTGGAACAGATGGTCTCTACTTCAATCTGGTAAATGCCGTTTATGAAAACCCAATGGCTAACATAATCCTAAATGGGGAAAAGCTGAAATCTTTTACTCTTAGATCTGGTACAAGACAAGGATGTCCTCTATGACCACTCCTATTCAACATAGTTCTGGAATCATTAGCTACAGCCATTACACAAGAGAAAGAAATAAAAGGAATAAAAATAGGCAAAGAAGAAGTTAAATTGTCATTATTTGCAGATGACATGATTCTTTACTTGGAAGACCCAAAAAACTCCACCAAGAAGCTACTAGAATTAATACAGAAATTCAGTAGCATAGCACATTATAAAGCCAATACCCAAAAGTCAATAGCATTCCTCTACACAGACAACAAACACACTGAGAGGGAAATTATAGAAACAATAACTTTTACAATAGCACCAAGGAAAATGAAGTACCTTGGAATTCATCTACCTAAAGAAGTCAAAGAACTTTTCAAGGAAAATTACAGTACTCTGAAAAAAGAGAACGCACAGGATTTCAGAAAATGGAAAGATATTCTATGCTTCTGCATGGGAAGAACCAACATTGTGAAGATGGTCATTCTCAAAAAATTGCTGTACAGAATTAATGCAATCCCTATCAGACTACCACCGACATACCGCACAGAGGTAGAGAAATCATTCCTAAAATTTATCTGGAACCAGAAAGACCTGGAATAGCAAAGGCAATCCTGGGCAATAAAGACAAGGCAGGAGGCATTACAGTTCCTGACTTGAAATTATACTACAAGGCTACTGTGATAAAATCAGCATGGTACTGGCAACAAAATAGACCTGAGGATCAATGGAATAGATTAGAAGAC
>NW_004524787.1:3135934-3137630 GCF_000260255.1 Octodon degus
GGAACTCTTGAAGACATAGGGGTAGGCAAAGAGTTCATCAACAGAAATCAAATCACATGGCAAACAGTTGAAAGAATTAACAACTGGGACCTGCTCTTACTGAGAAGTTTTTGAATGTCAAAAGAAATTACCAACAGTGAAAAGGCAACCCACAAATTTGGAAAAAGGACAAATAAGTACTCAGACAAAGGTCTGCTCTCTAGAATTTACAAAGAACTAAAAAACACTAGGGCCCCAAAATTTAAAGACCCAATCCAGGTTTGGGAATCCTAGATGAACACATGCTTCTCAGAGGATGAAATTAAAGAAGCGAATAAATACATGAAAAAATGCTCCACATCACTATCCATCCGCGAAATGCAAATTATAACAGCATTGAGATATCATCTCACCCCAGAAAGAATGGCTATCATAAAGAAATCAACCAACAACAAAAGTTTTAGAGGCTGTGGGGGAAAAGGGACCCTTCTGCACTGCTAGTTTGAATGTAGACTGGTGCAACCATTATAGAAATCAGTGTGGAGACTCCTTAGAAAAGTTGGACTGGAAATGCCATTTAAAGCAGCTTTTCCTCTACTCAGATTTTTCTGGAGGATCTGAAAACATCCTATCATAGGGATATATGTGTGCCTATGCTTATAGCAGCAAATTTGTGATAGCCAAATCTTGGAAACAACCAAGATGCCCATCACCTGAGCAATGGTTGAAAAAGATGTGGTATTTTTACACAATGGAGTATTACTCAGCTATTAAGAATGATAAAGAATTATTCATGTTGAAGTGGATGCCACCTAAAGATATACTCATTAGTGAAATAAACCAAACACACATGTGTAAATATTGTATAGTTTCTCTAGTATAAGAACTCAAAAGAAGAAATACAAATAGAAAGGTATAATACAAGAAAAGGAAAGCAGGATCTCAAGGACTAACTATTCAAAAGAGGGACAGGAGAAGAGCTAGGAAACATGACAGTGTCTAGCCATACAGTTATTTATAGAAAATGGGCAAGGTAATGATGCTGTGAATCTCCAGAAGATTTTTGAATCTAGCAGTTAATTGAAAAGATGCTCATCCTGACTAACTATATATACTGACACCTGTGAAATAAACAAGTGCACTGAAGATGGTAATCTGTAATAGTGGGTTCATGCTTGGAGTGCCTGTCATTCTAGTCTTCTGAATACGGGCTGATTGTCATGACATGCCAGTTGCTGCAGTGCTGTCTTTTGGGTAGATGATTCTTCAAAAAGAAGGGGTGGATAATGAAGGCAAGAAACAGGAAAAGCAATGTTGTGGGACTGTCCTGCTTCAAGGTTATATATGGTTAGATTTTTGGACTTATGTGTAAACATAAGAAGTATATAATTCTTTATGCCTATTTTTGAAAATATGTTCTAACTTTTAAATGTTTTTTCATCATATTCTATAGGGACTTAAATTTCAACATATCAATACTTAATGAAAAATACCTGTTCCATGTTATGCGTAAGATATTTGCTATTCAGACAGATAGTAAAGTTAAGCTTAACAGCCTAAATTGTATGGTAATAACAATAAGCTTGTCTTCTGGAAGGTTAACAACCTAAGTTTGCAGACCAAAATTAGAGAAAAAGGAGGGCCACAAGGAAAGCCAACATTTTGGCCCTAGCCTTCCAAGGAAAATTAAGACTCAGGACATATGAGAACTTGTACT
>NW_004524787.1:3138286-3138891 GCF_000260255.1 Octodon degus
AATTAACCACTAGGAAGAATGTATGCTATGTGTTAATTATTGAATCTGTCCTACCAATTTGGTTTGATAATGTCTCATTGCTATTTGTTTCTCAATACAATTATGGAAAAAGAAACAGGACATCTAAACTTAAAGATTTATTATTTGTTTATTGCTTCTAAATAGCTTAGCATCATTAAACAGACTATCAGGGAACAAAATTTGGAAGTAAATTAAGTCATGCAAGCAATGTTGTTTTCAATATTAGTTCAAGCAATATATACCAATCCCCAAACAGGGTCACAACCCTTAAACCACCAATATAGTGGCATTTTAAAAGACCATTACTAACCAGTTCCAGGTTATAATGGTCAAGATTATTGCCTCAGTGTTAATGTTGACAATTATTTTATTTTTTTTGACAGTTATTTTAAACAAGGTATGCATTGCCAGTTACTTTGGTGAAATGCTGTTTGAAAAATTTTTAAAAATATTTGACAACACAAATTATGGCAATGCAGCTGTGGGAAGTGGTAGATCTTATACATAGAGCTGGAGTCCAAAGGATTTTCTAGAAATGCATTTCCAAATCATGGCTGAGAGAATGGCAGTGGAATATCCAGCTC
>NW_004524787.1:3139010-3152702 GCF_000260255.1 Octodon degus
CTTAATTCAATGAGAAGAAAGATTTTTACTAACAGTGTTTGAGCAGGATATCATGTCTGCATCTTGTACTATGAGTGACCACTATGAAGACAACAATATGCAATGTATTAATTATTGTAACTCTCCTAACCTGTCTTGAAACTGTCTCATTGCTACTTCTTTCTCAATAAAATTAATTCAAAAATAAAAAAACAGCCTAGGTTATATGGTAATAACAATAAGCTTGTCTTCTGGAAGGTTAACAACCTAATTTTTCAGACCAAAATTAGAGAAAAAGGAGGGCCTCAAGGAAAGCCAACATTTTGGCCCTGGCTTTCCAAGTTCAATTAAGACTCAGGACATATGCGAACTTGTACTATAATGTCATGTAACTCAGTAGTGTCACAATTTTTTTGATCAAGGAGATTATCGAGCCAAAGAGGAAAGTGATTGATGATGTAGAGTGTGCCTAAGGAGAGTCACATGGAGAGAAAACATTCTCTCAGTATTTCACAGAGATAACACTGGCCAAGCAATTGTCATGACTCATCCACATGACTGACACTGACAAAGGATCTGCAAGGGCCAGGGAGATGGCTCAGTGGAATAACACTTCACTGGCAAGCACAAAGGGCCTGAGTTCAATCCCAGGTTCCACCAAAAAAAAAATAACCAAAGGATCTACAATCTGAAGTACAAGATCTCAGGAAAATTCCTGAGTTATTTGAGTGGCCTTATCAGATCCAAAAGCTGCAACTTTTGTTGCATAGGTCTTGCTTTATCTCAGTCTTAACCAACCAGCAGAAAAGTATAGAAACAAAGTATAAGAAGTAAAGCTATGGTGTTATGTTGAGCTGTAGGGAACTCTTGTCTACAATTTCTGAAACTGCCAGTCAAGTGGAAGACCCAATACTCTTATGGACTACTGGACTCTTTTAGAATATTTTTCTGAGTTAACACACTTATAATATTCAATTGACAGAGCTAAACAAAAAAGGGGATACAGATGAATGTACATTTTGTATCTGTTTATTCAAAATGGTTAAGATGGATATATAGCTACATTCTCTTAATTCAAGGAATAGAGGCATTTGTTCTAATAGTATTTGTAAATAAGATATCTTTTCTACATCTTGTACAGCAAATAACCACTAGTAAGGTGGTATGCAATGTGTTAATTATTGGAACTGTGCTGCCAATTTGATTTGAATCTGTGTCATTGCTATTTATTTCTGAATAAATACTATATGAAAAAAGTAATAATTTGCTTTTTTGTCAAATTTGCCTGCCATGAAGAGTTTCTCTTCTGCAGTTCCCTTCTGCCATGCTACCCTGATATAGAGCCAACTGATTATGGGTGAAAACCTCTTCAATCAACAATAAACCATTTCTACTTTAACTTTGGATTTTGAGTGTTTTTTCTTAGCAACAACAAAAACGTATTGAAGAAAATATGCAAAAGGAGAGTAGGGAGGGAGAGCAACAAGGAATGAAAGAAGGAAGAAAGAAAGGGAGGAAGAAGGAAAGAAGGGAGAAAAGATAACAAAGAGGTAGAGAGAAAAAACATAAGAAGATGGGACAAATGAAAAAATACAAAATTAGAGAAAGAAAGAAGATACAATTGTGAAAAATTTACACACATTCACTAAAGCACAAAATCAAAGTGACTTCGTAGTTCCATTCATTTTTTTTTCTATATTTAGGACAGGGTCTACAGGGTGTACAGAGTCTCACTAGGTAGATCCAGACTCATAGTGATTCTTCCCAAGCACTGGAATTACAGGCATGCACCCCCACACCCAGTCTCAATGTAAGTCTCAGCAGGTCCCGTGGGTGAGGCCAGCAGGGCACTTCGGGGATCCAACCCCAGCCACTGTGCTCTGCCTAAGCAAGCATTTTAGCCTGCTGAGCTATCAGGCTGGCCCTCCCTCATGGTTACACTTATATTTCATTCTGAGCTCAATTATAGTTTTCTGATCTTGTTTCTGCAATCTGTGGTATATTAATTGCATTTCTGTGAAAAAAGATTTGCTAAATCAGGTGGCTATCTGTGACTGCTTCCTGGTTGAAGAAAGTGCTCTGGATGTGGCTAATTGTAACTTTGGTCTCTGTCCCAAGATCTGACTGCCTGACTTATTTGGACAGATAGTAACGCAGTGTAATTGACCCAAATTCTGATTCACTTTTTACTTCCACCTGTTCCCTATCACTTCCCTGCAAGGTAAATTCCTGGGTCATATATTGAATACCATTGCTTGTTGCAAGTCTGCTATTGCTGTTGTAGGCAGCTAAATTAGAAATATTATAGGCAGTCAGACAGGGCCAGGCCCTCAAGGAGAAAAGATGGAAGACAAGGTGGCTTTGCACCTTGGAAGAGACAGACAGTAGCTATGAGCCATACCTCAAGACAAAAAAGGAAACAAATACAGCTACATACTTCCCTAGGGAGGGGCATCAGGGATTGATATTCTAAATAGGTATCAATTACCTTGAAAGAGCCCACATGAGTCACTAGCCCAGCCCCCAACAAGAAGAGACCCTGTCCCATATTCATGGCAGCTTGCTACTTACTATGTGACTGGCTTCCCCATTTGGTCCGGGACTTAATTTTACCTGAGCAATGGTGCTTGTAATCTCACTGGTTGACCATAGTTTTGTCCCACCCCACATCTACCTCAGTGAGTTACCATTTTCTCCACCTTAGGCCCATATGTTTTTACACTATAAAAGTCCCTGGAAGAGACCCCATCCAGAGGAACAACCCACTCTGCCCCACCCCGTCCCTCTCTCAGACAGGAGCTTTCTTTCCCTCAATAAATATATTCTGCTCATAACCTGTATTTGTTCCTAAAATTCAATCTTCAGTTTTAGAGAACACAAACTCATGCGGGTCAGGTTGGGAGATCATTTTTCTCTGTCATTTACAGGTCCCCTATATCATCTGAAGTTCATAACACACCCAAGATCAGTTTTTCTCCCTGAATCATTTCAGGAATGAACTTTCATCTATAGAATATTGAGTTTGCCATAATCTATCAGAATGTTCATGCCACGTTTGCACAAATTGAGTAGTTTGTACTGATTTGTGAAGGGCTATCCACGTACTACTGCAGTGGCTGTAATGCTATTAATTCCCAATACAACTGCAATCATTATCTCACAAATTTCTTTCTGTGTTTTATTAATATATTTATGAAATTGTGCAACATGTAATAGCTGGGGTTTGCTACCACTGTCTTTCTAACAAGTATCCGGATTCCTGTTCTTTATTTAAGAATGTATATGTTGGGGCTGGGGAGCAGGCTCAGTGGAATAAGTGCTTCTTTGGCAAGCGCAAGGGCCTGAGTTCAAGCCCCGGTTCCACCAAAAAAAAAAAAAAAAAAAAAAAAAGAATGTGTATGTTATCTTTAGAAAGAAGCAAGCAGGAATAAAACTACAATTCAGTGTTGTTTTCATGTTTAGTGTAATATCCGTTCCAAGCATGTAAAGGATGTAACATTGATACTAACATCCATAAAGATGAGTGAAGAAGACCATATTCTATTTTACATTAGGGTTCCAACATAGCTTCATCATGCCATACAATAGACACATTTGCCTGTGTACTTATAGTCTTGCTCTTTCTGCTCCATTTTCAATCCCTGATGGAATGTTTAGCTTAAGCAGAGCCATAAGGTCTCCAATCAATGACACTTCATTAGAAATATTAAGTAAAAGTTGGCCTATACTGGACCTACATGCCTTCCAATAAACCCAGTCAGACATTTGTGCTGTTACCCATTAATGGCATAGTGGTAAATTTGGAGGAGTGGAATTATCAAAAGTTGATCCTTTAAAAGCCAAAGTTTGAAATAAAATTAGAGATATTATACTGGAGGATACATTGTGTCAACTTGACAAGTTTAGAAGTTTAATTAAGTGACTCCGCAGGTATCCAGGGCTCTTTGTAAACATCCTCTTCCTGGACAAGAGGAAGGCATGGATATTGTGTGAATTCTACACCTCCACGGCATGGTAGCCTTCTTATAATGTAAGGAGGGGAGTGAAGCTTGCTATAAGCCACAGCTGCTGCCCCTCCCTTTGCTCTTTGCTACTTTCTCCCACCATGAACTGCTGCCCTTTGCCATGTGCTACTCTTCCTTGGAGCCAGCCAAGTATGGACTGAAACCTTCACTAACTGTGAACTAAATAAACCTTTCCTTCCTAGGTGGAGTATTTTATCTCAACAATGATTAAAACATAACTGAGACAGATGTATAGCTATAATTAGTATGACCATTCTTGAGTGTAGATAACCAAGCTCTGGGTTCGACTTTCAAACAGTGATCTCCATGACCCATATAAAAAAATGGGCCTTCAGTCCCCACTGAATATTATTTCCCTGTCATTAATAGTCCCCTTGTGTCATTTTAGTATAGGAAGCCTTCTAGGTTCATTAACATAAATTAGTGCAAGAGCATTCAGCTAACTCCGTAATGTTATTTCGTGGAGGATTTAGGATATGTGCCCAATAATGGTGTGTTGAATTTTCTGCAGAGCTTGCACGTATCATGGAGGATATCATAGCCAAAATAGCTAGAAACATACTGCCAGCTGTAAACCCTGGTCCCATGGAGTGCAGTGGCATCATGTGTCAATTTCTTATGTTGCCCCCAGGTTGGGGATTGTGGCTTTTAGTGCTCCTAGTCAGTATCTGGGGTGTTGTTGCAGCGACATCACTTTGATTTCTTACACTGGAGTATTCAAATCGAATCTGACAATTTTGTGGTTCATGACAAGTTTTCAGTCTTCGGGCAAGTAACCACACTTTTTCTCTTGAGTCTGTAATGACACAAGCAAATACTTAACCCCAAGTTTGTTTTTTTCCATAAATTTATTGAGAAACAAATAGCAATGAGACAGTTTTAAACCAAACTGGTAGGACAGTTTCAATAATTAACACATTGTATACATTTTTCCTAGTGGTTAATTGCTGTACAAGATGCAAACATGCTATCCTACTTACAAACACCATTAGAACAAATCACTCTATTCATTAAGAGAAGGTAACTGTATATCGATCCTAGCCATTTGAATACACAGATACAAAATGGACATTCATCTGTATCTCCTTTTTGTTGTTAAGTTCCATTGTTTGAATATTATAGGTCTGTAAACTCAGCAAAATATTCCACAAGAGTCCAGTAGTCCATAATAGTATTGGGTCTTCTGCTTCACTGGCAATGTCAGAAATTGTTGACCTGAGTCTACTACAGCTCAACATAACAGCATGGCTTTACTTCTTATATTTCATTTTTATACCTTTCTGGTGGTTGGTTAAGACCAAGGTAAAGCAGGACCTATGCAACGATTTGTAGCTTTTGGGTCTGATAAGGTCAGTGAAATCCCCTCAGGATTTATCCTGAGATTGTGTACCTCAGATTGTAGAACCTTTGTCAGTGTCAGCCATGTGGATGAGTCACGGCCATTGCTTGGCCAGTGTGCTCTCTGTGAAAGCTTGAATGTTTTCTCTCCATGTGACTCTCTCAACCCCAAGTTTGAATAATACCTCTTTCCTATTGTTCATTGAAAATGTCTTTCCAAAAGATAGGCTGTCCTATAGGTTCTGCTGGTTACTTAATAATGGTGGCCCAAATTGTTCTTTTGTTTTACTAGATCAATCTTTACTAATATCCAAAAAAAAAATCCAACTGAATAGGGCTTGATGCAATAATTGATGTGGTGTGCTTCTATCCTTATTTCCCAACTTTCATTTTGCTAACATACATTTAAGAGTATTGTGTGTCCTTTCTACTATACCTTGGCCCTGGGGATTGTATGAAATGCCAGTATATTGATTAGCATCCCAAAAGGCACAGAGTTGTTGGAAGGAAAGGGACATATGAGCAGGTCTGTTATCAATGCTGATTAATTTAGGTTTACCTATAACCGCAAAACATTCTTGACAAATGACTTTTAACGTGTACAAATTAGTCTCCCAATTGTACAGAAGCCTACATAAAGCCTAAATATGTGTCAATAACAACATGTACATGGGAAATAAAACAGGAAAAAGAACCAAAGCATTTATAACTGCCTGTCAAAGATGAAGAACCTGCTGACAAAAAACTGTTGATGTACCATCAGAGAAGAAAGTCATAAAAATTATATCTGAGATGCCACAGAATAAAAGAATACAAAAGAGGGCCAAACAATCCAGTGTTCCTGTGAGCTTGAAAAGAAAGAAAGCTCCTTGGGCAGCCAGGTTTAGAATTTCCTCACTTCCAACAAAAGGTCACTCATCTGATACCAAGCCTAAGGATAACCTGGATAAGCTAAAGGAAAGAACAAAAATATTTGGTTTAAATGTCTCCTCAATTTTTAGAAAGTTGGAAGATGATGAGAAGCTGAAAAAAAGAAGAGATAATTTGAGATTGTCACAAGTTCAACAGCAACTATAACCAACAAGGATACAGAGGCAAAGAAAAGGAAAAGAGCAGACTTCTTTGGGATTGCATGATAAAAAGTTTTTGATGCTTTCTCTTCTGGTGGTTTCCATTTCTCATCCTTCTTGATAACAAATACACCTATCTGCACAGTCACGTGCCTGCGTCCTGCCTTGCTATGAGAGACCATATACACCAGGTACATCCATGAACTCCAGATGCAATTGGACCTACTACTGCTTCAACTTTAAGCTTGCTGTTGTTTTGTTTTTAATTATTTTGCTCATTAATAAAAATATAGAGAATGCAAAAAATAACATGTACAAAACCAAGTTTCCCAGAAGTAGGAATATATGTTACATCTCTTTGCCATGACTCATTACTTTGCAATCTTCTAGGATTCGTTCTAGGCTGAAAAGTAGGATTATCAGGCATTCTTGATTTTGTGAGCCTTTAGAATTGAAAGTTTAGGGAATTTTGACATAAACTTTTGATATTTACATGAAAAACTATGGAACTGACTGGCTGAAATATCTGTTGGAAAAATAGCAATGACTTGTTCAACTTCATTATTGTACTTAATCATGTCACTGGGAAGCTGTGAATGAAAATAAATGAGTTAGGAAAATAGAAAAAAAATAGTCATAGATATACTGAATGAGCAGAGCATCTGGGAATCCTTTTCATAATAATTCTAAAGGTTTATTAACATAATATTGTTAGGGATATAGCTCAGCAGCATAAGTGCCTGCCTGGCAAGCACAAGTTCCTCAGTTTGATTCCCAGTACCAAAAGTTTAAAAACAAATGTAGAAACAAACAAAAAAAAGAATGAAGATGTATGGTGAAATCTAGATACAAATAATAACATTCTGCCTCTACAACATCAAGAACTGATGCATGTCCTTTATGCAAAAGTCATTTAATCCATCTCTAAGAGTTGTGAAAGATGTAATAGTTTCAGCATTGCTGAAAAAAAAACAAAATCCATAGTATTTTCTAAGATTTAAGTCAAACTGTTAGCTACAAGCCCCTGTATAAATTAAATGAAAGTTAAACTTCTTTATTTATTATTATCTAAAGAGAAAAAATAGCTATTAAAATGTTAGAAAACATACAGAATTTCACCAAACAAAACAATAGGAAATGGGCAATAGTTGTTGTATTGCATAATGCTACTTTCCAATTAGTTGTTCAGATCACCAAACATAATCATGCAAAATTGTTTTTAAAAAGTTAAAAGAAATTATAAAGGACAAGAAAAAAATTAAGAGTCAAATGCTCCCCTCAGGAGGCCAGCAGAGATCAACAATGCAATTTGTAGTTGTATCTGCATCTTCTAATCTGTTCCTTTGATCCTCAGATCTATTTGTGTTTTTGTTTTGTTTTGCTTTTGGCCAGTACCATGCTGATTTTATCACAGTAGCTATGTAGTATTATTTCAAGTCTGAGATTGTGAAACCTACTACCTTTCCTTTGTTGCCAAGGATTGCTTTATTTTTTAAATTATATTGAGAAAAAAATTGCAATTAGACAGTTTAAAAACAGGTTGGAAAGAGAGCCACAACAATTAATATAATGCATATTGTTGTCTTTGTAGTAGTAATTCAAAGCTCAAGGTGCCAACATGATATCCTATAAAACATCATTAGTACAAATCGTTCTTCTTATTGAAATAAGATAAAGTGGCTATATATCTATCTTAACAATTTTGTACAAAGATACACAGAATTGTCTGTCATTTATGTCTCCTTTTTATGTTTAGTTTTGTCAGAAATGGGTATACCATTGCCATCCAAATATTGTAGGTGCATGAACTAAGCAAAATATTCCAATAGTCCAGCAGTCCACAATAGTAGTGGATTATACACAGGACTGGCAATGTCCAAATCTGTTGACTTGAGCCTTCCACAGCTCTGCATATTAACATGGCTTCACTTTTCATACTCATTTCTGCACTTTTCTGCTGGATAGATAAGACCAAGAAAAAGCAAGACCTATATATCCAGAAATGTAACTTTGTACCTGACAAGGTCAGTCAAGTTCCCTCCGGACTTACCCGAAACTCTGTACCGCACTTTATAGATCCTTTGTCAGTGACAGCCATGTGGATGAGTCATGGCCATTGCTTGACTAATTGCTCTTTGAGAGAATGTTTTATCTCCATGTGACTCTCTTAAGGCACACACTACATAACCAATCGCATTCCTCCATGGCCCCATAATCTCCTTGATCAGAAAATTTGGGACACAACTGAGTTAAATGATGTAACAGTATAGGTTCTCCTATGTCCTGAATTCTCACTGATCTTGAAAGGCTGGGGCCAAAATGTTCACTGTCCTTGCAGCCTTTCTTTTTTGCTAATTTTTAGTCTGCAAAATTAGATTGTTAACCCTCCAAAAGAAAAGCTTATAATTAACACCTATAACATATGCAGTTGGGTTTAACTTCACTATCTGTCTGAATCTCAAACATCTTAGGCATAAAATGGAGCATGTATCTTTCATCAAATATTGATATGTTAAACTTTAGTCTACGTAATATGAAAAAAAATTAAAAATTTTTAAAATATGAATAAAGAGTTACATATTTTTACACAAAAATTTAGAAATCTATCCATATACATTATAGCAGCAGGATAGTCTTGTGACTTTTTTTCTCCTCTTTTCTCTTTTTTTCATTTATTACCCTTTTAAAAAAATACCTCAGATACACTCTGGCCATAATTGGTATGTCATGACAAGCAGTACATATTTAGAAGACCAGAATGACAGGCATTTCAAGAATGACCCCACTATCACACATTGCTATCCTCTATGCAGTAGCTCAGTTCACAGGTATCAGCATATATATTTAGGGTAAGAGTCCCACCAAGTATCTGTTAGTTTGAACAACCTGCTGAAAGATCTCAGGATCACTGCTTTACCTAGCTTGTGGTTATAAACGTATGACTTTGTCCCTGTCATATTTCCTAGTTTTCTCCTTGCCCGCTTTTCATTGTGTAATCCTCAAGTATTCTCATTTTCAACTGTATTATACCTTTCTATTTGTATTTCTTCTTTTGTGATCTTACTAGGGATACTATACGATATTTACACATGTAGATATGGTTTATTTCACTTATGAGTATGTCCTCAAGCGGCATACACTTAAATATGAAGGCTTCTAGTTTATCATTCTTCATAGCTGAGTAATACTCCATTGTATAAAAATACGTCTTTTTCCTCCATTCCTCAAGTGATGGACATCTTGGTTGTTTCCAAGATTTGGCTATCACAAATTGTGCTGCTACAAACATAGGTACACATACATCACTATGATACCACATTTTCAGTTCCTCCGGGAAAATTCCAACTAGGGGAATAGCTAGTTTGAATGGGATTTCTGGCCCTAGTCTTTTAAGGAGTCTCCACACTGATTTCCATAATGGTTGCACCAGTCTACATTCCCACCAGCAGTGAAAAAGTGCTCATTTTCCCCACAGTCTCTCCAATGTTTGTTGTTAGTTGATTTCTTTATGATAGCCATTCTTTCTGGGGTGAGATTATATCTCAGTGTTGTTTTAATTTGCACTTCACAGATGGCTAGAAATGTGTAGCATTTTTTCATATATTTGTTCTCTTCTTTAACATCAATTTCTGAGAAGTGTGTATTCATCTCAGATGCCCATTTCTGGATTGCGCCTTTAAATTTTGGGGTGCTAATCGTTTTAGTTCTTTATAAATTCTAGGGAGCAGACCTTTTTTGTGTGCTTATTAGTTAAGATTTTTTTGAAATTTATGGGCTGTCTCTTTACTTTGTTGTTAATTTCTTTTGATGTGCAAAAACTGCTCAATAAGAGGAGGTCCCAGTTGTTAATTCTTGCAAGTGTTACCCATGCAATTTCATTTTTGTTCATGAACTCTTTGCCTACCCCTATATCTTCAAGAATTCCTCCTGCTTTCTCTTCCAGGAGATTGACTGTTTCTGTTTTATTGTTTAGATCTTTAATCCATTTTGACTTTAGTTAGTGCATGATAATAGACCTGAGTCAAGTTTTAGTTTTCGGCATGTAGAAAGCCTGTTTTACCAGCACTATTTGTTCAAAAGGCTGTCTCTCTTCCAGTGAGCATGTTTACCCCTTTTTTGAAGATAAGGTGGTTGATTTTTGTATCAGTAAAATACTTGCCTCCAAGAATTACTTTGGAAGGATTGCTTCCTTTTCAATTTAATTGAAGAGTTTGAGGAGTATAGGGATTATATCATTATAAATTTCATGTAGAATTCCGCTTTGAATCCATCAGGACCTGGACTTTTCTTTGTCAGTAGTTTTTTTTATTACATTTTGTATTTCTTTGGCTTTTATTGGATTATTGAGAGTGGTTATATCTCCATTCAGTTTTGGTAATTTGCACCTTTCTAGGAATCGGTCCATTTCTTCTGTCTTCCATTCTGTGAGAGTAAAGGTTCTACAATAGCTATTGACAGTCTTCTAAAATTCCACTGGGTCTGTGATAGTTAAGCCCTTTTCATTGTTTATTGCTTGTATTTCAATTTTTTCTTTCCTCTTTTTGATGAGGATAACTAGGGGCTTATCAATTCCATTTAATCTTTCAAAGAACCAGCTTTTTGTTTCATTAATTTTTTGAATTGTTTTCTTCGTCTCAATTGAATTAATTTGTACTCTGATTTTTATGACTTCTTCCCATCTTTGAGCTCTGGGTTTGGTTTGTTCTTCCATTTCTAGATGCTAGAGGTGCAACATTAGGGTTTTTATTTATTCCTGTTCTGTTTTCCTAATGTGTGAGTTCACAGCTATAAATTTCCCTCTAAGAACTGCTTTCATCACATCCCATCAATTCCAAAAAGTTGTGTTTGAATTTTCACTGATAGTAGATATTGTTGAATTTCTTCTTTAATTTCATCTGTGACCCATTAGCTGCTGAGTAGAGTGTTGTTTGATTTGCATGTAATTATTGGGATTTTCTGTTTTCTTGTGTCATTTATTTCCACTTTCATTGCACTGTGATCCAATAATATGCATAGGATAATTTCTGTTTTCTTGCATATACTTAAGCATGACCTGTGGACCAGTATGTGGTCTATTTTAGAAAATGACCTATGTGCAGTTGAAAAAAAATGCATATTCAGGTGTCATTGGGTGGAACACTCTGTATATGTCCACTAAGTCCATTTGTTCCAAGGTATATATCAGTTCTGCTACTTCTTTGCTAATTTTTTGTCTGCTTGACCTATTTTTTGGGATTAGGGGGTGTTAAGGTCTCCTGTTAATATTGTTGTATTGGATATTAGATTTTTTATGTCCATTACGATTTGTCCTATATAGTTGGGTGCTCCCATGATTGGTGTGTATACATTTATGAGTGTTACTTCTTCCTCTTGAATTTTTCCCCTAACCACTATATAGTGACCTCCTTTATTTTGTTTGATCATTCTTGTTTTGAAGTTCAGACTGTTTGAAAACAAGACTGCTATCCCTGATTTTTTTCTCAGATGGGGGGGCATGTAGCATTTTTTTTCCATCCTTTGACTTTCAGCCTATGAATGTCTTTATGAGTTAAGTGTGTTTCTTTTATACAACAGATTTTTTTATTGTGTTTCCTAATCCACTGTGCCAGTCTATTTCTTTTACTGGAGAATTGAGTCCATTTATATTGATTGTTATTATTGACATGTATTGATTTTCATTCGCCATGTTATTTACCTGCTGTTGTTTACTCCTTTTTCTCCTGTGTTTAATTGTTTTCCCTATTGAGTGGGTTCCTTCTGTTCTCACTCTTGGAGTTCTGATCATTTTAGTCCCTCTCTAGAACATCTTTTAGTAGTCTTTGTAGGGTTGGCTTTTTATCATGAAATTCTTTAGTTATTCCTTGTCATGGAAGTATTTCATTTCTCTTTCTTTTTAAAGTAACACTTAAGATTTTTTAAAATTAATTTGATAGTTAATGTCACTATAATTATTAATTCACTAATCAAAAAGACAAAATTCTGCACTTTAAAAGCTTTTTTTTTTTTTTTTTTCGTAACCGAGGATTCAACTCGGGCCCTTGTTCTTACCAGGGAAGAAATTATTCCACTGAGCCACATCCCTGGCCCCTTAAAAGCATTTTTTTTTTGGCAGAACCAGGGATTGAACTCAGGCCGTTGAGCTTGCCAGGGAAGCGCTTATTCCACTAAGCCATTTCCCCAGTCCCAAAAGCATTTTAATACATAACAATTTTTAAAAAGTTAAAGTGTTATATACCTTCTGGAGTTTCATAAGACTTTTCTTGAGAGTGGGATTAATAATGAAAAACGTTACAATATCTTACTCCAAAGGAAGCCAGCAAAGAGAGGGTTAAACTTTGTCCAGGCTGGGCTGCTCTTACAATCAACCTCACCTCCTTTCCTCTGCACCTCACCCCCTTCCCTATACCAGCTTGTCTTTCCCACTCAGATCTTTAGCAGACAGGACAGAACAAGACAGAAGAGGGCAGCGCAGGGCAGGGAGGGATAGGACAGGACAGGAAAAGACAGCACAAGACAGTACAGGAAAGAACCGGGGAGCTCAGGGAGAGGCAGCGGACAGAGGGTAGGGCAGGACAGGAAATGTAGAACAGAGCAGGGCTGATTGGCTTATCAGAAGCTAAAAGCACAATTATCAAAGATAAATTCATTGCCAAAGATATTAAATACAGTGTAATGAGGACTCTTTCCACTATATGTGTATTTCAGAAGAACAACCAATGGAAAAATAGTGTCATTTATTAAGCTCAAAGAAATGCACAATTTATAGGAGTTATTTGATATATCCTGTAACCTTTTTTTAATACAACATTTTCTTTTTTCCCATAATTTTATTGAGAAACAAATAGCAATGAGATAGTTTCAAATAAAATTGGTTGGACAGTTTCAATAATTAACACAGTGAGTACATTCTTCCTAGTTGTTACTTGCTGTACAAGATGCGGACATGATATCCTATTTACAAACACCATTAGAACAAATCCCTCTATTCATTAAGAGCATGTGACTATATATCTATTCTGACCACCTTGAATACACAGATACAAAATGGACATTCATCTGTATCACCTTTTTTTTTTGTTTAGTTCCGTTATTTGAATATTATAGGTGTATAAACTCAGCAAAATATTCTAAAAGAGCCCAGTAGTCCATAATAGTATTGGGTCTTGTGCTTGACTGGCAATGTCAGAAAATGTTGACCTGAGTCTCCTACAGCTCAACGTAAACAGCATGGCTTTGCCTAAGTCAATGATTATTCCATCTGCCATTGTCCTTTTTTTCTT
>NW_004524787.1:3157222-3160931 GCF_000260255.1 Octodon degus
CAATGTCAGAAATTGTTGACCTGAGTCCCCTACAGCTCAACATAACAGCATGGCTTTACTTCTTATATTTCATTTATATACTTTTCTGCTGGATGGTTAAGATCAAGGTAAAGCAGGACCTATGCAAAAAGTGTTGTAGCTTTTGGGTCTGATAAGTTCAGTGAAATCCCTCAGGATTTATCCTGGGATCCTGTACCTCAGATTGTAGAACCTTTGTCAGTGTCAGCCATGTGGATGGGTCACGGCCAATGCTTGGCCAATGTGCTCTCTGTGAAAGCCTGAGAGAATGTTTTCTCTCCATGTGACTCTTCTTAGGTACACTCTACTTCATCGATCACTTTCCTCTTTGGGCCCATAATCTCCTTGATCAGAAAATTTGGGACACTTCCGAGTTACGTGACATTACAGTGCAAGTTCTCATATGTCCTGTGTCTTATTTGACCTTAGAAGGCTAGGGCCAAAATGTTGGCTTTCCTTGCAGCCCTCCTTTTTCTCTAATTTTGGTCTGCAAACTTAGGTTAACATTTTCAATAATTAATACATTGTGCATTGTTATCTTCCTAGTGGTTATCCATAGTACAAGAAGCAGAAAGGATATCCTGTCCAAATACTATTACTACAAATCTTTCTTCTCATTGAATTAAGCAAAAGTAGCTGTATATCTATCCTAATGATTCTGTATATACAAATACAAAATGGTCCTTTCTTTGTATACCCTTTTTGCCTTTAGTCCTGTCAGAAATAGGTATTCTATTGACATCTAAAATTATAGGTGCTTGAATTCAGCAAAACAATCCAACACAATCCAGCACTACACAATAGTAGTGAGTTATCTGCTAAAGTTATTGCCTAGAGCCATTTACAGCTCAGCATATTAATATGACTTCACTTTATATAACTCATTTTTATACTTTTCTGATGGATGGTTAAGACCAAGATAAAGTAAGACATGTATAATAAGAAATGTAACTTTTGTATCTGATAAGGTCAGTCATGTCCCCTCATGATTTATCCTATAACCCTGTACTGCACTTTGTAGAACATTTGTCAGTGTCAACCATGTGGATGAGTCACAGCCACTGCTTGACCGATTTGCTCTCGATGAAAACCTGAGTCAAAGTTTTCTCTACATATGACTCTCCTAAAGAACACTATACAGCATTGATCACATCTCTCTGTGGCTCCATAATCTCCTTGATCAGAAAATCTGGGGCACAACTGAGTTACGTGATGTTACAGTACATGTTCTTCTATGTCCTGAGTCTTCACCCGACCTTGAAAGACTAGGGCCAAAATGTTGACTGACCTTGCAGCCCTTCCTTTTCTCCAATTTTTGATCTGCACACTTAGGTTGTTAATTCTCCAGAAGAGAAGCTTATTATTACCCTGCAACATATGCAGTTTGGTTTACCCTAATTATCTCTCTAAATATCAAACATTTTAGGCATTAGGTGGTACCGGTATTTTCCATCAAGTATTGATGTTTTGAACTTTAAGTCCTTACAGAATATGAAGAAAAAAATTTTAAAGATAGGAATAAACACATATATTTACACAAAAATTTAGAAATCTAACCATATACAGCATTGTAGCAGGACAGTCCTGTGACTTTATTTTTCTTTTCCTTATGTCTTTTTTTTGTTATCCATTTTTTAAAAAAATTTGGGTGTGAGACATTATGGTAATAATTGGTATGTCATGACAAGAACTATGTATTTAGAAGATCAGAATAACAGGCATTCCAAACGAGACCCTTCTATTGCACATTGCTATCTTCAGTGCAGTTGCTTGGTTCACAGGTATCAGCATAGTTAGGTTGAGTATCCTACCAATTAACTGCTAGTTTCAAAAACCTGCTGTTGCTCAGGATCATTCCCTTACCCATCTTGTGCAAACAAGTGTATAGTTTTGTTCCTGTCCTGTTTCCAGATTTTCTCCTTAAACTCTCCTCATTGTTCAATCCTCAGGTTCTCACTTTCCTTTTAGTTACCTTATACCTTTCTATTTGTATTTCCTTTTGATTCCTTATACTAGGGACACTATACTGTATTTACACATGTGTTTCTGATTTATTTCACTTGTGAGTATATCTTCAAGTGGCATCCACTTAAATATAAATGCTTCAAGTTTATCATTCTTTATAGCTGAGTAGTAATCTATTGTATAGAAATACTACATCTTTTCCAACCATTTCTTATGTGATGGGCATCTTGGTTGTTTCCAAAATTTGGCTATCACAAATTTTGCTGCTATAAACATAGGTATATGTACATCACTATGATAGGAGATTTTCAGTTCCTCTGGGAAAATTCCCAGTAGGAGGATAGCTGACTTGAATGGGATTTCAAGTCCTAGTTTCTTAAGGAGTCTCCACACTGATTTCTATAATGGTTGCACCAGTCTGCATTCCCACCAGCAGTGGAGAAGGGTTCCTTTTTCCCCACAGCCTCGCCAACATTTGTTGTTGGTTGGTTTATTTGTGATAGCCATTCTTTATGGGGTGACATGGTATCTCATTGTTTTAATTTTCATTTCACGGATGGCTTGTGATGCGGAGCATTTTTTCATATATTTATTCACTTCTTTAATTTCTTCCTCTGAGAAGTGTGTGTTCATCTCGGATGCCCATTTTCTGGATTGGGTCTTTAAATTTTGGCACCCTAATGTATTTTAGTTCTTAGATAGCTCTTGATTAGAATAACAGCCAAGACTTTTGCAGAAGGTTCATCCACACAAAGCCCTTGCAGTCTCTACACTACAGCCCATTGCATGCTTCTTGCTTCCTCCAACCCAGTGTTCATTGCCAGGACCACAGGCCTCCTTCTGGAGCTTCAGGGAGTCTGGTTGAATAGTGCTCCACTTAGGACCAGCTTCTTTGTGAATGTGATACTGATGGTGGATTGAAGTCATTGAAAATTAACTCCGATGAAACCTGACCCAGCATGTTAACATTCCTTTCAGAGACACATTATTTTTTCCATAATTTTATTGAGAAATAAATAGCAATGAGACAGTTTCAAATCAAATTGATAGGACATTTCCAATATTTCACACAGTGCATATTTCCTTCCTAGTGGTTATTTGTTGTACAAGATGCATACATTATACTGTTTTTACAAATGCTATTAAAACAAATCCCTCTATTCTTTGAATTAAGAGAATGTAGCTATATATGCATCCTAACCATTTTGGATACACAGATACAAGATGGACATTCATGTATATCACCTTTTTTTGTTTAGTTCCATCATTTAAATATTATAGGTTTGTGAACTCAGACAAGTATTCCAAAATAGTCCAGTAGTCCATAATGTTATTGGGTTTCCACTTCACTGGCTATGTCAGAAGTTGTTGACCTGAGTCCCCTACAGCTCAATATAACAACATGGCTTTATTTCTTGTACTTTGTTTTTATACTTTTCTTCTGGATGCTTAAGACGAACATAAAGCAAGACGTATGTAACAAGAATTGTAGCTTTTGGATCTGCTAAGCTCAGTCAAATCCCCTCAGGATTTAGCCTGAGACTCTGTACAACAGATTGTAGATCCTTTGTGAGTCACCCACATGGATGAGTCACTGCCATTGCTTGGCAAATTTTCTCTCTGTGAAAGACTGAGAGAATGTTTTCTCTCCATGTGACTCTCCTTAGGCACACTCTACATCATCAATCACTTTCCTCTTTGGCCCCATAATCTCTTTGATCAGAAA
>NW_004524787.1:3161271-3162870 GCF_000260255.1 Octodon degus
ATTTTAAAAATAGGAATAAGAAATTATATATATTTACACATGAGTACAGAAATCTAACCATATGCAACATTGTTGCACGATAGTCAAAAAAAACTCCTTTTGCTGTCTCCTGCCTCCATTCACCACCCCCTTCCTTTTTAAACAATAATCTAGGCGAGAAACAGCATCGCAGCAACTTGCATGTCATGACAAGCAGCACATATTCAGAAGACCAGAATGACAGCACACCAAGCATGAAACTACTATTACAAATTGCCAACTTCAGTGCAGTTGCTTAGTTCACAGTTGTCAGTATATATAGTCAGGATGCGAATTCTTCCAATTAACAACCAGATTCGAAAATCTTCTGAAGATTCTCAGGATCATTGCCTTACCCATCTTATAAATATATAAATGTATGGCATTCCTCTGTCATGCTTCCTAGCTCGACTCCATGCTCTCTCTTCATTGTCTAGTCCCCAAGTTCTTCTTTCTATTTAATTGTACTATACCTATTTGTATTTCTTCTTTTGAATTTTATATTAGGGAAACTACATATTTACACGTGTGCATGGATTATTTCACTTGTGAGTATATCTTCAAGTGGCATCCACTTCATTATAAAGACTTTGAGTTTATCACTCCTTATAGATGAGTAATACTCCAGTGTATAAAAATATCACATCTTTTTCATCCATTCCTCAGTGATGGGCATCTTGGTCGTTTCCAAGATTTGGCTATCACAAATTGTGCTTCCATAAACATAGACACACATATATCTCTATGATATGATGTTTTCTGATCCTCCAGGAAAATTCCCAGTAGAGGAATAGCTGGTTTAAATGGGATTTCCAGTCCAACTTTTCTAAGGAGTCTGCACACTGATTTCCATAACGGTTGCACCAGTCTACATTCCCACCAGCAGGGGAGAAGGGTTCCTTTTACCCCACAGTATCTCCAACATTTGTTGTTGGATGATTTCTTTATGATAGCCATTCTTTCTGGGGTGAGATGATATTTCAATGTTGTTTTAATTTACATTTCACAATGGTTAGTGATGTGGAGCATTTTTTCATATATTTATTTGCTTCTTTAATTTCATCCTCTAAGAAGCATGTGTTCATCTCAGATGCCCATTTCTGGATTGGGTCTTTAAATTTTGGGGCCCTAGTGATTTTTACTTCTTTATAGATTCTAGAGAGCAGATCTTTGTCTGAGTACTTATTTGTCATTATTTTTTCCCAATTTGTGGGTTGTGTTTTCACTTTGTTGGTGATTTCTTTTGACGTGAAAAAACTTCTCAGTAAGAGCAGGTCCAAGTTGTTAATTCTTTCGAGTGTTTCCCATCAATTTAATATTTGTTCATGAACTCTTTGCCTACCCCTATGTCTTCAAGAGTTCTTCCTACTTTCTCTTCCAGGATATTTAGTGTTTCTTCTTTTTTTTCATTATTTATTTATTTATTTTGACATCAGTTATTCTTATTTTAAAGAAAAAAAATAAAAAAATGGTACAAAATCTCAAAACAAGATTTTAAGAGAGTAGCAATGGTTAGTACATTGTGTATTAATATTGCCAAAGTAGTTTCTCATATTACAAGATATAGGCAAGAAATAATAA
>NW_004524787.1:3164972-3167693 GCF_000260255.1 Octodon degus
TATCCCGCAGGCTGGGTTATCTCACTCAGTCGCTGGGCCTGCACTCTGGGTCTATTCAGGATTCTGTGGCCCTTGGTCATCTCACTCACTTGCCGGCCTGCGCTCAGGGTCTGTTCAGGATCCCGTGGCCCTCGGTTGTCTCACTCACTGGCCGGGCCTGCACTCTGGGTCTGTTCAGGATCCCGCCGGGCCCTGGGTCATCTCACTCACTCGCCGGGCCTGTGCTCTGATGTTTCTTCTTTAATGTTTAGATCTTTAATTCATTTTGACTTTAGCTTAATGCATGGTGATAGACCTGTGTCACGTTTTACTTTTCGACATGTGGAGAGCCACTTTTTCCAGCACCATTTGTTAAAAAGGCTATCTTTCTTCCAGTGAGTATGTTTGGCCCCTTTGTCATAGATAAGGTTTCTGAGTGTGTTTGTAGGGGCTTCAGCAGCTTCTAATCTATTCCATTGATCCTCAGGTCTATTTTGTTGCCAGTACCACTCTGATCTTATCGCAGTAGCCTTGTAGTATAATTTCAAGTCAGGAATTGTAATGCCTCCTGCCTTGTCTTTGTTGCCTAGGGTTGCCTTTGTTATTCTAGATTTTTTCTGGTTTGAAATAAATTTTACGAACAATTTCTCTAGGTCTATGAGGTATATTCGTGGTAGTTTGATAGGAATTGCATTAAGTCTGTACAGCAATTTTGGGAGTATGGCCATCTTCACAATATTAGTTCTTCCTATCTGAGAGCAGGGAATATCTTTCCATTTTCTGAAATTCTCTATGATAACTTCTTTTACATTTCTGTAATTTTCTATAAAAGGGTCTTTTACTTCTTTGATTAAGTGAAATCCAAGGTATTTCATTTTCTGCGTTGCTGTAGTAAAAGGTATTGTTTCTCTAATTTCCCTCTCAGTGTATTTGTTATCTGTGTAGAGGAATGCTACTGACTTTTGAGTATTGACTTTGTATCCCGCTATGCTACTGAATTTGTGCATCAATTCTAGTAGCTTCTTAGTGGAGTTTTTTGGTTCTTCCAAGTAAAGTAACATATCATCTGCAAATAATGATAATTTAATTTCATCTTTACGTATTCTTATACCTTTCATTTCTCCCTCTTGTCTAATGGCCCTAGCTAATGATTCCAGAACTGTATTAAATACGAGGGGTTATAGAGGACATCCTTGTCTTGTGCTAGATCTGAGATTAAAACATTTCAGTTTTTCCCCACTTAGAATTATATTAGCTCTTAGCTTGTCATAGATGGCTTTTATCAAATTGAAGTTCAGGCCTTCTATTCCATTTTTCTATAGGACTTTGAACATGAATGAGTGTCGGACTTTGTCAAAAGCCTTTTCTGCATCAATTGAGATGATCGTGTGGTTTTAAGATTTCAATCTATTAATATAGTTTATTACGTTTATTGATTTTCAAATATTGAACCTTCCTTCCACCCCTAAGATGAATCCTACGTGGTTGAGGTTTATGATCTTCATGATATGCTGTTTTCAATTTGCTAAGATTTTATTATGAATTTTTGCGTGTATCTTTATCAGGCAGATTGGACTGTAGTTCTCTTTTTTAGTTATGTCTTTCCCTGGTTTTGCAATCCATATATTGCTTTCCTCCAGGAATGATTTTGGGAGGACTCCCTTTCAATTTCATTGAAGAGTTTCAGCAGTGTAGGGATTATATCTTCTATAAATTTCTTGTAGAATTCATCTGTGAATCCATCAGTACCTGGACTTTTCTTTGTTGGCAGGCATTTTATTACATTTCATATTTCATAGAATGTTATTGGTTTATTGAGAGTTGTTGCATATTCTTGATTCAGTTTTGGTAATTTGTAACTTTCTAGCCATCTGTCCATTTCTTCTGTGTCTTCTATTTTGTGAGCGTAAAGATTCTAAAAGTAGCTATTGATAAATCTTCTGAATTTCCACTGGATCTGAGGTAATTACACCCTTTTCATTCCTTATTGCTTGTATTTGAATTTTTTCTCTCTTTTTGATGAGGTTAACTGGGGGCTTATCAATTTTATTTAGTCTTTCAAAGAACCAGCTTTTTGATTCGTTAATTCTTTGAACTGTTTTCTTTGTGTCAATTGAATTAATTTCTGCTCTAATCTTAATGATTTCTTCCCGTCTTTGGGCTCTGTGTTTGGTTTGTTCTTCCCTTTCTCGATGGCAGAGGTACAGCACTAGGGTGTTTATTTCTCTCCCTTCTGTTTTCCTAATGTTTGAGTTCACAGCTATGAATTTCCCTCTGAGAAATGCTTTCCTTGCATCCCATGAATTCCGATAACCGTTGGGTGAATTTTCATTGAGTTTTAGATATTGCTGAATTTCTTGTTTAATTTCATCTGTGACTGATTGATTGCAGAGTACACTGTTGTTGTATGTATTTGGGGGGTTTCAGGTTTCTTTTGTCATTTATTTCTAGTTTCATCGCATTGTGGTCAGATAACATGCATAGGACAATTTCTGTTTTCTTGTATATACTTAAGCATGACCTATACACTAGTATGTGATCTACTTTAGAAAATGAAACACGTGCACCTGAAAAAGTGTGTATTCAGCTGCGGTTGTGTGGAACACTCTGTATATGTCCACTAAGTCCATTTTTTCCAAGGAATGGCTCAGTTCTACTACTTCTAAGATAATTTTTTTGTCTGTTTGACCTATCTTTTTCAGATAAGGCGGAGTTAAAGTCTCCTGTTAAGATTGTGGTATT
>NW_004524787.1:3168088-3171150 GCF_000260255.1 Octodon degus
CAGCATATTGTTGGATTTTGTTTCCTAATCCACTGTGCCAGTCTATTTCTCTTATTTGGTGAATTGAGTCCATTTACATTGATGGTTAGAATTGAGATGTGTTGATTTATGTTTGACATGTTATTTACCTACTGTTGTTTATTCCTTTCTGTCCTGTGTTTGTTAGGCTAATTTACTTGGGTCCTTCTGTTCTCATTGGTGGAGCTCTGATCATTTTGGTGCCTCTCCACAATATCTTTCAGTAGTCTTTGCAGTGTAGACTTTGTCATCATGAACATCTTTAGTTGTTCTTTTTCATGAAAGTATTTCACTTCACCATCAAGCTTGAAAGAAAGTTTTGCAGGGTATAGTAGTCTGGGCTGGAATTTGTTTACATAGAGGACTTCAAGCACTCTGTTCCATGGTCTTCTTGCCTTCATGGTTTGTGAAGAGAAGTCAGCTGTAATTCTGATGGATTTTCCTTTGAATGTGATCTTCTTCTTTTCTCTAACATCTTTCAGTATATTATTCTTGTACTGCATTTCTGGTATATTGCCTATTATATGTCTTGGTGTGTTTTTAATTGGGTTGAAGTTAATATGCATTCTGTATGCTTCTGTTACCTGAATGTCAGATTGTTTCCTCCTACTTGGGAAGTTTTCTGCTATTACTTCTGCCCATGTTATTTTTATATCATTTGTATTGACTCCATCTTTCCCATTGATGCCAATTAGTCTCACATTCTTCTTCTTTGCATCGTCTTGCAGGTGATGTATTACTTTTTCCTGCATGCTAGTTGTTTTTAAGAGATCCTTTCTCACCTTTTCGCTAGCTTCACCGGCATATTCAAGATCGGAAACTCTGTCTTCACTTTCACTCAAACGGTTTCGCAGGCTTGAAATTGAGATTTTAAGTTCCTCTATATCTCTTTGACACTGCTTCATACGATCTATTTCTTTCCTGTATTGCTCATTCAAGGAATCCATCATTTTTCTAATCTCCTCTATTTTTTTATCAACGTCTTCTTTTTTTATTTTTTTAATT
Source organism: Octodon degus (assembly GCF_000260255.1). Lineage (NCBI taxonomy): Eukaryota > Metazoa > Chordata > Mammalia > Rodentia > Octodontidae > Octodon > Octodon degus. The sequence continues at coordinate 3,169,112 of NW_004524787.1, forward strand.
TTTTCTGTCTTTTTTTGCTGTTTTTACATTTTTTATTTTAAAAAGGAAAAATAAACACAAAAAGAAAAACAAATAACAAAATAAAGGCAGAAACAAAGCAACATATAATACAAATGATACAGAATTTCAAAACAAGAATAGAAAATTAAAAATACTTCTTTAACATATTGTTATCATAAACTTATTGCTTAGATTAAAATATATGTGTATGCAAGATTGGTCAAACAATAAAACATTAATACTTCCTTTCAATAAACTTTCATTTATTTTCTTATCACATTTTTTGCCATAGTTTTATTGATAAACAAATAGCAATGAGATAATTCCAAATCAAATTGATAGGACAGTTTCAATAATTAACACACTGCATACATTCTTCTTAGTGGTTAATTGTTGTACAAGATGCGGACTTTATATCCTCTTTACAAACACCATTAGAACAAATCATTCTATTCATTAACAGAATGTAACTATGTATCTATCCCAACCACTTTGAATACACAGATACGAAATGGACATTCATCTGTATACCCTTTACTTGTGAAGTTCCCTTATTTGAACATTATAGGTGTGTAAACTCAGCAAAATATTCTAAAAGAGTACAGTAGCCTTCTATACTATTGGGTCTTCTGCTTAATTGGCAATGTCAGAAATTGTGGACCTGAGCTCCCCACAGCTCAACATAACAGAATGGATTTTTCATATTTCATTTTTATACTTTTCTGCTGGATGTTTAAGACCAAGGTAAAGCAGGACCTATACAACAAGAGTAGTAGATTTTGGGTCTGATAAGGTCAGTGAAATCCCCTCAGGATTTATCCTGAGATCCTGTACCTCAGATTGTAGAACCTTTGTCAGTGTCAGCCATGTGGATGAGTCACGGCCATTGCTTGGCCAATGTGCTCTCTGTGAAAGCCTGAGAGAATGTTTTCTCTCCATGTGACTCTCCTTAGGCACACTCTACATCATCGATCACTTTCCTCTTTGGCCCCATAATCTCCTTGATCAGAAAATTTTGGACACTACTGAGTTACATGATGTTACAGTACAAGTTCTCATATGTCCTAAGTCTTACTTGACCTTACAAGGCTAGGGCAAAATGTTGGCTTTCCTTGCAGCCCTCCTTTTTCTCTAATTTTGGTCTGCAAACTTAGGTTGTTAACCATCCAGAAGACAAGTTTGTTGTTATTATCAAACAACATAGGATGTTAAGCTTAACCTCACTATCTGTCTGCATATCAAATATCTTAGGCATAATATTTAACAGTTATTTTTCATCAAGTATTGATATGCTGAACTTTAAGTCCCTTCAGAATATGATTAAAAAAACATTTAAAAATTAGAATATATTTAAAAAATAGGCATAAAGAATTATATACTTCTCATGTTTACACATAACTCAAAATATCTCAAAATATACAACCTTGATGCAGTACAGTCCCCCAATAATCCTTTTCCTGCGTCTTGCTTTTCCTCACCACCCGCTTCTTCTTGAACATCCACCTAGCCAAGAGACATCATAGCAGCAACTGGCATGCCATGACAAGCGGCCCATATTCAGAATACCAGAATGACAGGCACTCCAAACATGAAACTACTATTACAAATCACACTCCGCAGTGCAGTAGCTCAGTTCACAGGTATCAGTATATACAGTTATTCAGGGTGAGAATTTTTCCAATTAACTGCTAGATTAAAAAATCTTCTGAAGATTCTCAGGAACATTGCCTACTCATCTTTTAAATATAACTGTATGGCTTGACATTGTGATGTTTCCTAGCTCTTCTCCTTTCCCTCTCTTGATTAGTTAGTCCCTGAGATCCTTCTTTCCTTTTACGTGTATTATATCTTTCTATTTGTACTTCTTCTTTTGAGTTCTTATACTAGGAAGACTATACGATATTTACACATGTGTATCTGTTTTATTTCACTTATGAGTATATGATCAAGTGGCATCTACTTCAATAGAAAGGCTTGAAGTTTATCATTCTTAATAGCTGAATAATACTCCATTGTGTAAAAATACCACATCTTTTTCA
>NW_004524787.1:3188184-3219850 GCF_000260255.1 Octodon degus
GCTGCGCCTAGGCTGGGACTGGTTCCGCAAGTGCAGGGTAGCAGGAAGCTCTTCAACACACTCACAGGACCTGGGCTAGGACTGGGTCTGGGGGTTCCCAGAACGCAGCAGAAATTCCTACTCGGTGAGTGGGGTGGGGGAGGTGCTGTGGAGTTGTGGGGGCATCTCAAGGGGGTGGGAGAGGGTCTGCCCCGTGCTGCGACTGGGCTGGGACTGGTCCCGCCGGCGCAGGGTAGCAGGAAGCTCTCCCACACACTCACCGGACCTGGGCTAGGACTGGGTCTGGAGGTTCCCGGAGAGCGGCTTTAATTCCTACTCGGGGGCCGGGGTGGGGGAGGTGCTGCGGAGTGGTGGTGGGCGTCCCAAGGGGGTGGGAATGGGTCTGGCCCACGCTGTGCCTCAGCTGGGACTGGTCCTGCCAGTGCAGGGTAGCAGCAAGCTCTCTCACACAGTCACCGGACCTGGGCTAGGACTCTATCAATGTCTTCTTTAGAAGCAGTTATTAATTCTTTTCCTGCATAGTTTTTTCAGATTGGGATTCCTGCACATGTTTCAGTATTTGATTCTTTACTGTAGATGGTAGGAATTCAGATATTTCTTTTTTTATTTCAGAAATTATTTCTGCTTTGAGTTCCTCTATACATTTCTGCTGTTGTTTCTTTACTTGTGTCACTGTTAATTCATACATTTCAGCTAAGCTAGTGTCCTCTGCCCTTGTTCTGGGTGGGCTTTGGGTTTCCCCATATGTTTCTGTATTAGATTCTTTACTTTAGACTCTGAGAATTCAGAGATATCTTTTTTATTTCAGGAATTAATTCTGCTCTGAATTCCTCTTTAACTTTCTGCTGTGGTTTTTTTTTTACTTCTGACACAATTAATTCATTCATTTCAGTTGACCTAGTGTCTTCTGCACTTGTTATCGGTGGGCTCAAGGCTTCAGATTTTATTTTGCTCCTTGTCTTTGTCATTTCATATAGCACTGACCTCTGACCTTTGGTGTAGAACTTGGGTGCAGTTATAACCTTAGCACCTACTGAAATTCGGGTGCAGATCTATTAAGTTTAATTTTATCCAGTTATGCCTGGCTTGGGTCTAGATGTTGGGTTCAGCTCCTTCTTGCTGCAGCCCTTGGAAGTGAACCTGTTGTGCCCCTCTGGCACAACAGTGAGCCTGTGATTCCCGTCTGTTTTGCCTTTGGCCCAGGGGGCAGAGTGAAGTGCAGAAGCTCTCCCACACACTAATGGGGTCTGGGCTTGGTCTGGATCTTGGGGTCCCGAGAGAGTAGCATGTGTTCTCACTCACTTGGCAGGCTTGGAGGCAGCACTCTGGAGGTTTGCAGTGGTCCCAGTGGCACAGTAGAGGGTCTCACTCACGCATGTGCCTGAGTTTTCCTCTGGAGGGGTCCTGCAAGCACATGGAAGCCAGAAGCTCTCCCACACACTCACTGGGCCTGGGCTAGGCTGGATCAGGGTGTCCAAAAATCATCGCAGAAGTTCTCCCTCACTCAGCGGGATTGGGGGTGGGGGCTCTGGAGGGTCAGGGGTCCTGAGGGCATGGTGGACAGTAGAATTTCACTTCTCTATCAAACTTGAAAGAGAGTTTTGCTAGGTACAGTAGTCTGGGCTGGAATTTGTTTTGTTTGTTTGTTTGTTTAATTTTTATTTTTATTTTATTTTTTTGTCCTGTCAGAAGTGAATATTCTATTGGCATCCAAATACTATAGGTGTTTGAACTCAACCAAAGAATCCAAAACTGTCAAGCAGTCTATAATATTAGTGGGTCATCCTCAGAAGCTGTTGACCCAAGACCCCTACAGCTCATCATATCAACATGGATTCACTTTATATACCTCATTTTTATACTTTTCTGCCAGATGGTTAAGACCAAGATATAGCAAGACCTATATACCAAGAAATGTAACTTTTGTATCTGATAAGGTCAGCCAAGTACTCTCAGGATTTATCCTATAGCCCTGTACTGCCTTTTGTACATCCTTTTTTCAGTGCCTGACATGAGGATGAATCCCTGCCATTGCTTGACCAATTTGTTCTCTGGAATTTGTTTTTATAGAGGACTTGAAGTACGCTGCTCCATACTCTTCTTGCCTTCATGGCTTGTGAAGAGAAGTCTGCTGTTATTCTGATGGGTTTTCCTTTAAATGTGATGTGTTTCTTTTCTATAGCAGCTCTCAGTATATTGTTCTTTTGCTGGATTTCTGGGATCTTGACTATTACATGTCTCAGTGTGCTTTTATTTGAGTTGACGTTGTTTGGGGTTCTGTATGCTTCAGTGACCTTAATGTCAGATTGCTTCCTCATATTTGGGAAGTTTTCTGCTATTACTTCTGCCCATATTCTTTTTATATTATTAGTATTGACTCTTTCTTTCTCATTGATGCCTGTTAGTCTCACGTTGCTCATCTTTCCATCGTCTTGCAGGTGATGTATTATTTTTTCCAGCATCCTAGTTGTTTTTAAGAGATTTTTTCTTACCTTTTCACTAGCTGTGATGGCGTCTTCAAGATCTGAAACTTTATCCTTACTTTTGCTCATACAGTTTTGCAAGCTTGTGTTTGAAATTTTGAGTTCCTCTATATCTCTTTGTCTCTGCTTCATGCAATCTTTTTCTTTCCTGTATTGCTCATTCAAGGATTCTTTCACTTTTCTCATCTCCTCTATTTTTTTTATCAGTGTTTTCTTGAGAAGCAGTTATTAATTCTTTTGCTTCAGAGATTATTTCTGATCTGATTTCCCCTATATATTTCTGCATTTGATTCTGTACTTCAGATAGTATTAAATCAGAGATTTATTTTTTTATTTCAGAGGTTAATTCTGATCTGAGTCCCTTTATACCTGTCTGCTGTTGTTTCTTTACTTTGGAGGCTATTAATTCAGACATTTCAACTGTGCTATTGTCCTCTGTACTTTTTCTGGGTGAGCTCAGGACCTGAGATTATGTTTTGCTCCTTCTCTTTGTCACTTTGTATAGCACTGTCCATTAACCTTTGGTGTAGAGCTTTGGGGCAGTTATAACCTTAGCACATACTAAAATTCATGTGTCGATATACCATATTCGAGTTCATCCAGATGTCCTTGGCTTGTATCTGGCTACTGTGCTCAGCTCCTTCCTGCGGAGGGCTGGGGGGCAGCAGAAGAGCTCAGAAGCTCTCACACACTCTCACCGGGCCTGGGGTTGGGCGGATCTGGGACAGTCCTCAGGGCACGGAGGAAGTTCTCACTCACAGGGCTGGCTTGGGCAGGCTCTGGAAGGGTGGGGGAGGTCCTGAGAGCATGGGGAATGTTCTCTCTCCCATGGTGGGCCTGGGCTTGTTCCTGCGGGTGAAGGAGGGCACAAAAGCGTGTGCTCTCTCTCTCTTGCTCTCTCTCTCTCACTCTCTCTCTGTCTCTCTCTCTCTCTCTCTCTCTCTCTCTCACACACACACACACACGCACACACACACACAGGGCCTGGGGTTGGGCATATATTGAGCGTTCCTGATAGCATAGCAAAAGTTCTCATTCACAGGGCCAGCTTTGGCTGGCTCTGGATGGGTGGGACAGGTTTGGAGAGCATGGGGAAAAGTCTCCCGTGGCAGGCCTGGGCTTGGTCCCGCAGTCGCAGGAGAGCACAGAAGCTCTCCCTCAACACTCGTAGGGCCTGATTGCGTTTGATATTCTAGCTCTCTCCTAGTTCCAGTTGAATTTTAGTAACATTTTCTCTAGGTCTGTCAAGTATGGTAATGGTATTTTAATCAGGATCGCATTGAATGTGTATAGCAATTTTGTATAGAATTTTCATAATGTGTATAGCATTTTCATAATGTTGGTTCTTCCTGTCCAGGACCAAGGAATTTCTTCTCATTTTCTGAAATCCTCTTTCAACTCTTTTCTCAGAGTACTTTAATTTTCACTGTATACATTTTTACTTTCTGTGAGTTAGATACCTATTTCTTTTTTGGGAAGTGATGTTATTGTGAAAGATGCAGTTTCTCTAATTTCTTTCTCAGTGCTATCTTTCTTTGTCTACAGGAATACCATTTTTTTTATATTGACTTTTTACCCTGTTATGCTACTGAATTTGGTTTTTAAATCTATAAGTCTCTTGGTACAGTTTCTTGGGTATTCTATGTAGAACATCAAGTCATCTGCAAAGAATGATAATTTCCCTTTTCTATTCAAATCATTATTCCTTTTATTTCTCTCTCTTGTCTAATTGCTCTGGCTAATGTTTCCAGAAATATATTTAATTGGAGTGGTGACTCTGGATATCCTTGTAGTCTATCTGATTTTAAGGTGAATGCTTTCAGTTTTGTCCATTTAGTATGATTTTAGATGTTGATTTGTCATGCATGGCTTTTATCAGCTTGAGGTAAAGCCATCTGTTATGGCTTGTGTTTAGTTGTCCCCCCCCCCCCAAAGACTCATGTAAGTCATGGGGAAGGCCTAGCTTGAGGAGTAGTGAGTGTCTTGAGGGCAAGGGCCAGAGGACCAGGGTGGAGCTTGAGGGGTGGAGCCAGAGGGGCAGGAACTGTTAAACTGGCAGCATGCACTCTGCCCTTCCCTACAGGCTAGTGGTCTCTCTGAGATGTGGAGAGGGTCTTCCTGGACACGGCAGCACCCTAGCCTCTCCTCCAGACCCTGCAGAGTGGGGCAGCAGTTTCTGTGATTGAGGCCACATCACACAGAGAGATGTTTGAAGAAGACAGAGGCACTGACCCTCTATCTTGAGTAAATAAGTCTCTAAGGTCTTGCTATGTAATTCAGGCTGTATTAAAGTATGCAACCTCCAGTAACTGTGAGCAAAATAAACCTTTTCTTCCCTCATTTTGAGCATTTGGTATTTATCCCAATAATGAGAGATGAGTAACTAAGACACCATTTATTCCGGGGTTTTTTTCCCGTCGGGTTTTTATCATGAATGAGTTTTGAACTTTCTCAAAAGCATTTTCTTCATCTATTGAGATGATGATGTGATTTTTGTCTTTGGTTCTTTTGATGTAATGTATTACATATATGAATTTGCATATATTGAAACATCTTTGCATTCCTGGGATTAGTCTCTCTTTGCTATGATGTATAAACTTGATGATTTTCTGCATTCTCTTTGGTAGTATTTTATTGAGGATTTTTGCCTCTATGTTCATTAGGGAAATTGGACTATAGTTCACTTTTTTGGTTGGGTCTGTCTCTGATTTTGATATCAGAGTAATACTTGCCTCCAGAAATGACTTTGGAAGAACTAAATGCACTTTCATTTTCACTGAAGAGTCTGAGAAGAGTTGCATTAAATTTTTCCTAAATTTCTTGTAGAATTCAGCTGTGAATCAATCAAAACCTGGGGTTTTTTAGTGGTAAGGTTTGATTATATTTCATTCATTGATACTGGTTTATTCACAATTTTTATGTCTTATTGATTCATGTAAATTTGGTAATTTGCATGAATTTAGGATTCTACCCATTTCTTGTTTTCAAACCTATGAGGGTAAAGATTTTTGAAGTACGTGTTGATGATCCTCTGAATTTCTATAGGGTATGCAGTGATTTCACTCTTTTTATTTCTTTTTTTATGACTTTGAATTTTTTTCTATCCTTTCATCATAAACTTGACTAGGGTTTTATCAATTTTATTTATTCTTTCACAGAACCAACTCTTTTTTAAAATTTTTATTTTTTAAGAGAGTACGAAATAGCACTAAAGCTGAAAAATTACAAATGATACAGAATTTCACCAAACAAAATAATAAGAATTTCACAGTTTGTTGTATTGCATAATGTTGTCCTCAAATTAGTTGTTTATATTACCAGATATATTCATGAAAAATTAGAAGACCAAAAATAAATAAATAAATAAATAAATAAATACATAAGAAATTAAGAAGAGAAAAGGTAACAATTGAAAAACTGAGACAAAACAAATTAGGTACCAACTGCCTCTTTCCATAGACCAGAAGATATCCACAGTACAATTGCAGAAACCATCCTATTTATATACATAGATATATCTCTTTTTCCCACTCCCTCTCCTATTCTTGTCCTTAACTCAGTAATTCCTTCCTTTTTAACAGGTTCGATCCTTTTTCCCAGGATGTATTTTACCCTTTAGATTTTATTTTCTCTTTCAGATTTTCACACTAAGGTGACAATACAATATTTGCACATGCTCGTCTAATTTAGTTCACTTAAGAGCATGATCTCTAGTTTCATCCATTTACCCATAAAACCCTCACAGTTATTGTTTTTATAGGTGAATAATACTCTATTGTGTAAAACTACTATGTCTTCTTTATCTATTCCTCAGTTGATGGGCATTTAGGTTTCTTCCAAGATTTACCTATGACAGGCCTAGGGACATAGTTTGGTGGTCTAAGAAGTTGGCAAGCAAAAGGAGCTGGGTTTGATCCCTGGGACTGCATGCCATGCCAGCCCCAGAACCCCGGGTGTACTGTACTGACTATAAAACCAGGTATGCTGGCATATATTTGTAATCCCAGCACTGGGGATTCTGGCAGAGGATTATTTTGAGTCCAAGCTCTGTAGTGAGACTCTCTACCAAATAAATAATTACATAAATAAATAAATGATTTAAAATAATATTTTAAAAGATTAAGCTATGACAAATGGTGCTGCTATAAAAATAGGTACAAATATATCACTGTGGTATATTTTCAGTTCTTCCCACACATAGCTGTGTGGAATGGGACCTCCAATCCTAGCTTTTTGAGGAATCTCCATACTGATTTATTTGCTATGTTGTTTTCCTGCTATAGGTTCCCTGCTTTTCCACTGTTTAATTACTTGCTTTGGGTGGTGGCTCCTTTCTATTGTTGTTCTTGAAGTTGTGGTCATTTCTGTCTCATTCTAGAATATCTGACAGGACTTTTTGAAGGGTGGTTTGGTTGTCATGAATTTTTTGAGTTGTTCTATGTCATGGAAGTATATTATCCACTAAATTTGAAAGATAATTTTGCAGGGTACATCAATCTGGGTTAGAAGTTGTTTTCTTTCAGGACCTGAAATACTTCACAACAAGCTCTTCTTGATTTAATGGTTTGAGTTCAGAAATATGCCATGATTCTGAGGAGCATTCCATTATAATTGATCTAGTTATTTTCTCTAACAACTTTTTTTTTCTTTTTTTGCAGAACAAGGAATTGAACTCAGGCCCTTGTGCTTGCCAGGGAAGTGCTTTATTCTACTGAGCCATCTCCCTGGCCCCTCTAACAACTTTTAATATGCTATTCTTTCACTTAATTTCTGGGATGTTGATTATTATGTTTCTGGGTGTAAATTTACTGCAATTGTCTAGATTCATTCCTATTATTATAGATTTATTGCAACTATAGATAATTGCAATTCTATAGGTTTCACTTGTCTGTATGCCAGATTCTTTCCCCATGCTTGGGAAATTTTCTGCTACTACTTCTGCAGTTTTTTTTATACCATTTGTGCTGACTCCTGCTGTTTCACTGATACCCATTAGTTTTATGTTGTTTATCTTTGTATCATCTTGTAGCTGCTAATTATTATAATTTCTTGTTGTTTTTAAGAGATCTTTCATGTTCAGTAGCTGTAATGCTTTCTTCAAGTTCTGAAAATCTATCTTCAATTTCGTTCAAGCAGTTTTACCATCAATGGAATTCATAATTTCCTGGATACCTGTTTGAAACTATTTCATGCATTCTAATTCTTTCCTGTATTGTTAATTCAATGTTTACATCATTTTTCTATGCTCCTCTATTTTATGCCATCTTTAGATGTGCTCAGCAGTTCTTTCATAATTATTGTCGTTTGTACTTTTTACCTGAGAGATTATTTTTCTTCCAATATCTTCTATAGCTTGATGCAATTGTTTCTTTACTTCAGTCATTATGATTTCAGAAATTTCTCATGTGTGACTTCCAAGTTCTACATCCTCGTCTCCTGAGCTTGTTCTGAGTGAGCTGGAGGTCTTGTTCTGTGTGTGCTGGAGGTATGATATTGCCTTTTTCTCCTTTATTTTTACATTTTTGAAGTTTAAAATTTTTACCAGGGCTCCACAGGGATGGGAAGGGATAGGGTGAGGTATTGCAAGGCTCCAGACATGGGGTGGAGGACGTGGGAGGCTGACCAAAGCTCCTGCTGTGTGTGGTTCAGTTGGCTTCCACCACAGTAAAAGGGTGGCAAGCTTCAGCTCAATAAGGCTCCAAGGACTATGAGATCAGAATGAAACTCCACAAGGCACGCTTGATGGTGGGAGAGGCAAGGTAGGGGCCATCAAGGCTCCTAAATTAGTAGAGGGGCAGAGGCTCAAGTTTAGCAAAGCTTCTGAGATGGTGGTGAGTGTGTGGCAGGATTCAGCATGTCCCTGTAGCTGTCCAGTGTCCGCCTACCTTCAGTGATGGTGGGATAGGCTGCCACAGATCGGCAAAGGTTCCATGCTACTGGTGGTTGGCACAGTAGGAACTAGCATGTCTACAAACACTTCTAATATATGTTTGCACAAGATAGACACCTTCATTCCAAAACATCCAAGTAGGGGGATAGACAGTAATAAGAACAAAGTAAGACCAAAACCCTGCAGGAAGAACATTAAATCCTATAGTTTCTTTTTCTTTCTTCTCTCTCTCTTTCTTTCTTTCTTTCTTTCTTTCTTTCTTTCTTTCTTTCTTTCTCTCTCTCTCTCTCTCTCTCTCTCTCTCTCTCTCTCTCTCTCTTAATTTTTTAAGAGTACAAATTAGAATTAAAACAGAAAAAATTACAAGTGATACAGAATTTCACATAACAAAGTAATATGAATTTCACAGTATTTGTTGTAATACATAGTGTTGTCTTCCAACCAGTTATTTATATTACCAGATAAATGCATGCAAATTTGGAAGAAAGAAATGTATTAGAAATTAAGGAGAGAAAAGGGAAAATTTGATGCAGGTTATCATTTCCAAAGGGCTAGGGTAGCTCTACTCCATGGCACTTCAGTGTCTAGCTCACATCACTTCTTTCTTTAGCCAACTTTACTTACTTCTTGCAGCTTTTCTTGAATAATCCATATATGTGGCTTCATCAAACTTCTGACACCAGTGCACTTTTACCTTCACAGTCATAGCTTTATACTTTGCCCTCTCAGAGGCACAATGTCTGACTTTCTAGGAGTTCTTCTGAAATTGAGGTAGAAGCCTTTCTGACCCCACAACTGTTGTATTACTCGTGTACCCAAATTCAGCACCACATCATTGATGCCAAAGTCTGCTGCCCCCTGGAGTAGTAGCCAGGTTTTCTTCTTTTTGAGCTTTACAGGTCAAGTGCCTAGAGTGCTGATCACTACAAACTCAATTCTTACCTACTTCCCCATGCTGCCACCATTCTGAAACATGGTGATCTGGAGTTTTTCTCAACATAGATTTCTTCCATATGTAATTTTTAAGCTACAAAGGCTGGAATCTTTTGTCATTCTTCTGATAGTCTCAGGCCATCTTTTCTGCTGTGCTATTCTTCTCAGCCAAAAAGTTTTCCATCTTTGAAGTCAGCAACTTTACAGCAGCTTTATTTATGGCCAAACTCACCACATTTTCAGTCATTTGACTCCCCTCTTTGCTCTTGATTCTCAATATAAATCTAGCTAAAATCCCTCAGGAGTCGCCATTCCACCACTTAAGCATTACACTACCTTGAAATTTCCTTTGTAAGATTTATTAGACATCACTTTTAGTCTCAATCTCAGGCAAAGTCTGTGGGCCTGAGCAAAATGCAGATAAATTTTCTGCCAAATCATAGCACACATGACCTATAGTAGTAGAACAACCAATGCTGTTCTTTTTCCTAACTGATAGCTCCTCATCCTTGTTTTACTGGCTGAATTCCTATTGACTTTATATCTTTCTGAGTTCTAATCCAAGTCTCCCATCAAGTACAGCTTAAACAATTATCAGGGTAATTACTCAGCTATTATCTCCAAACCTTTCCAAATATTTCCCACAAGCCATTTCCAAATATTCCTGAACCACATGGTCAGGTCAAGCCACAATAATGAACCCATTCACAATAATAAAATCTTAGATTCCTTTCTTTTTTATGCATTTAGTACAGGGTGTCCAGGGTGTACAGGGTCTCCCTACATAGATCAAACTCAGTAATTCTCCTATTTTCAACCTTCCAAGCGCTGGAATCATGGGCGCACCCCACCACGTCCAATCTCAATCACCAGCTCAGTGCACCCTGGGGGCCAGGCTGTCACGGTATGCTGAGGATCAAACACTGGCCATTGTGCTCTGCCTACGCAGGTGCTTTCATCCGCTGAGCTATCTGGCCAGCCCAAGATTCCTTTCTAGTTCCTCAGACAAATTATCCAACAAGGAAAATCTTTTGTCTCAAATTTTATAGCAGTCTCACCCCAAAGTTGGCTGGCATCAAGGCAAGGTGACTTATTAGAGGGACATCACAAAGAAGAAACAATTTTTTTTACAACACAGGATGATTTTATTTTTACATGGGACCTAGAGCACTTAAGCTGTCAATCAGGAACTGAATGGCACAGCAACATCTCCAGTTTATGCCATGAATTCATAGGGAAGAAGTTCCAACAACTCAGGTTCCTTTCCATTGGTCCTCACAAAGTGTGCTTCTGTGGGAGGTCCAGGCTGGCACTTCAGTTGAACCCAGGCACTTTTCTCTTTGGCTTCCTTCTTTTCCTTTTTCTTTTTTTTTATTAAATTAATTAAAAATGAATAATTACATATATTAAAAATTGTAGATAAATACTAAAATATGAAAGATATAAGACATAGAGTGATTTTCAGAGTAATAGTTCTGAAGTGAATATATTGCATGAGATTAATAATAGATTGCACATTGTAAATAAATTATTTACAAACTTAAATGGATATAACAATAAAAATTGTCCAAAATAAAAATGAAGAAGAATTTACAGGTCAGTCTTATAATAGTTCACTCTGTGTCAAAATCAAGAAACTTATATTCATATAATTAGAATTCTCAAAGTAGAAAGAGGTAGGCAATAAATATTTAAAGATTTAAAATTTCTGAATTTAGTTGAACTTATAACACCACATTTCCTTTTTTTTCCTTTTCTTTCCATAAGTTTATTGAGAAACAAATAGCAATGAGACAGTTTCACATCAAATTGGGAGGACAGTTTCAATAATTAACACATTGCATACTGTCTTCCTAGTGGTTATTTGTTGTACAAGATGCAGACATGATATCCTATTTACAAATACTATTAGAACAAATCCCTCTATTCATTGAATTAAGAGATTGTAGCTATATAAGAACTGCTGTTGAGAGGCTGTTAGGGAAGCTGTTTGGAGAAGCTGTTGGAGCTGTTGGAAGCTGCTGGTTCTCTTGGGCTATTCTTCTGAACCTTCCTGATGAACTTAGAGGATCTTGAAACTTCATTTTTGCCAATAATGGCTATGGCTCATTATGGGGAGCTCTTATCCTCATGTTGAGCATTGCTTGCTGGTTCTGGAGGGGAAGATGTTGCACAGCTCAGCTTCCTGGAGAAGCTTGTCACATTGGCTCTCCTGATGGGAACTTAGCCCTCCTCATCATGGGAGTAGCTCAGGACCCCAATTTTACTGAAGATGGCTATGATATTTTTGTAGGGAGCTCTGGTCCTTACCTTGAGCATTGCTTCCTGACTCCAGATCAGATCTCTCAGCCTGCTAGCATAAATCCTGCTGGCATAGACTTTCTAGCTTTCACCACTGACCTTTGCACCTTCCCAGCATAGATCCATGAATCAAGCTGCATGAGACATTGTCACAGGTTGTAGGCCTCCTATTGGACTTGTGGGAGGCATTCTTATGAGTTCTAGGTTTTCAGCTAGATTTACGCAGGACATTACTCTGTGACTCAGGCCCTCAGCTGGACTCTTGGGACTTTAATGTGTAGACAGATTTCCTGAACTCATTGTATATGATTCTTTGGATGATTCATTATAAAATAATCTTATAAAGTGTAAAAAAAATGAAGTTAGACTGAGCAAATGATCTATGTGTAAGAAATAATACTTTCTATAATAAAGAATATTTCCAGGTCACCCTTCTTCTGCATACTATGAAATTATTAAAGCATATTTATTCAACAATATTACATCTTTTCATGTGACTTTCATCCAAAAGAAGAATCAAGCAATTATCTGATGAACCTAATGAATACATGAAACCAATCTAAATAATTGCAGAAATGCTTTTCCAATAAATGGAGGGATGGATTGTTTTTAAAAAACCCACCATATTCCCAAGAAAAATGAACCTTTTGCACAAGAAATTTAAATAACATTATAACCAGATGAACCATAATGAAATTGGCCAAAACTTATTGTAAAGAAAAAAAAATCATTTAAGCATATACATTAAAAATTAGCTATGGAAGAACAAAATTAAATAGCATCTTATTCCACATTAGAAAAAAGAAAAAAAAAAGACCAAGTGTGTAAGAAGCTAGGCTAATTAAAAGACTGAAAGAAAGGAAAAAAGCAGATCTGTCCTCTGTGAATTTTATACTTAGCAAACATACCTATGAAACCTAAAAGTAAAGTATTTTCCACTTATACAAACTCGAAATATTCTAATACCTCCAGATGTAGCATATAGGAAGTAACAAAGAGCATAATTCAGAAGGCAAGAGATGTTGCGGTATGAACCTGCATGAAAAATAAAGAGCTCTCAAAATGACAGTTATACAGGACTAGGTCATGAAAGATTTCTATGAAACAGTATCAATCTATTTTTTTTTTTTTGAAACTGGGGATTGAACTCAGGTCCTTGTGCTTAGCAAGGAAGCCCTTATTCCACTGAGCCATCTCCCTGGCCCCAATAGTATCAATCTTATGTCAGGTTATACACATATTTTTTTAATAAATGTGTGTCTGTGTGTTTGTGTATAAAAGATAGGGAAGAAGTAATATAAAGTCAGTAGAAAAAAGAAAATATGCTGTTTACAGTTTCTAATACTAGGAGAAAATATCATACTATGTCTTTTAAATAGATTGTAAGTCAAATATACCACACAAAACTTTTTTTCCAGGTCTGGTGAGATGGCTCAGTGGTCTAAGGCACCTACTTGGAACAAACTTGGCAAAGCACAGGGACCACGGTTCGATCCCCCAGCACCACATGCCAGCCAGCCTTGCACCCTGGTGGGCTGAGCTGGCCACACACACACACACACACACACTAAATAAATGTTAAAAAAAACTTTTTTTCCATAACTCTATTGAGAGACACATAGCAATGAGACAGTTTCAAATCACATTGGTACGACAGTTTCAATAATTAACACATTGCACACTCTGTTCCTAGTGGTTATTTGCTGTACAAGATGCAGACATGATATACTATTTACAAACACTATTAGAACAAATCCCTCTATTCATTAAGAGAATGTAACTATAAATTTATCTTAACCATTTTGAATACACAGATACAAAATGGACATTCATCTGTATACCCTTTTTGTTTAGTTCCATCATTTGAATATTAGAGGTGTGTTAATCCAGCAAAATAGTCTAAAAGAGTCCACTAGTCCATAACAGTATTGGGTCTTCTGCTTGACTGGCAGTGTCAGAAATTGTTGACCTGAGTCCCCTACAGCTCAACATCACACCATGGCTTTACTTCTTATAACTCATTATTATACTTTTCTGCTGGATGGTTAAGACCAAGATAAAGCAAGGCCTATGCAACAAGAGTTGTAGCTTTTGGATCTGATAAGGTCAGTCAAATCCTCTCAGGATTTATCCTGAGATCCTGCACCTCAGATTGTAGATCCTTTGTCAGTGTCAATCATGTAGACGAGTAATGGCCATTGCTTGGCCAAAGTGCTCTCTGTGAAAGCCTGAGAGAATGTTTTCTCTTCATGTGACTCTCCTTAGGCACACTCTACATCATCGATCACTTTCCTCTTTGACCCCATAATCTCCTTGATCAGAAAATTTGGGACACTACTGAGTTACCTGACGTTACAGTACAAGTTCTCATATGTCCTGAGTCTTAATTGACCTTGGAAGGCTATGGCCAAAATGTTGACTTTCCTTGTGGTCCTCCTTTTTCTCTAATTTTGGTCTGCACACTTAGGCTGTTAACCATCCAGAAGAGAAGCTTATTGTTATTACCATACAACCTAGGCTGTTAAGCTTAACCTCACTATCTGTCTGAATCTTAGGCATAACATGGAACAGGTATTTTTCATCAAGTATTGATATGTTGAACTTTAAGTCCCTACAGAATATGATGAAATTTAAAAATTAAAATATATTTTTAAAAAGGCATAAAAAATTATATACTTCTTATGTTTACACATAAGTCCAGAAATCTAATTATATACAACTTTGTAGCAGGACAGTCCCGCAACATTCCTTTTCCTGTCTCCTGCCTTCATTCACCACCCCCTTCTTTTTGAACAGTCATCTATCTGAGAGACAGCATGGCATCAACTGGCATGTCATGACAAGTAGCTTGTATTCAGAAGACCAGAATGACAGCCACTCCAAGCATGAACCTACTATTACAAATTGCCATCATCTGTGAAGTTGCTTAGTTCACATGCTATGCCATATAAATCTTAAAATAAAAATTAGGATTAACCAATATTCAGAAAATTAAATACTAATTAATTAAAAATTACATGTTTCAAAACAATTGAACTAAGAAAAAGTTTTCATGGTATTAAAGAAGTAGTAAGAATAAAACATAAGGTAAATACTGGAATGACAAATAAATGACCAGCACTTCTATCCCGTTTGAGGATAGAATATCGCACAAAGTTCTAGTGTGTTGTGGACATGGATAATGTCCATGACACTTACTGGTGGCCAGGGGTCTCTTGTGGGAGTAAGCTACTGCTATTTCCTTGATATCCACCCTGTATAACCAGACAGAATCATGACACAAAGGGTGCAGGAAAAGTTCATTTGTTTAGTATGCTGATGGAGATATCTTGCTACTGTATACAAAAGAATAACTGAAAGCCTGCTTTTGTATGCTTCTTATTCTCCTGTATTTAATTGTTTGCCCTATTTGGTGGGTTCTTTCCATTCTCATTCATGGAGTTGCCATAATTCTGCTACCCCTCTAGAACATCTTTTAGTAGTCTGTGTAGGTTTGGCTTTGTCATCATGAAATTCTTAAGTTGTTCTTTGTCATGGAATTATTTCACTTCCCTATTATACTTGAAGGAGAGTTTTGTAGGGTATATCAGTCTGTGTTGCAATTTGTTTTCTCACAAGACTTGAAGTAATTTGCTCAATGCTCTTCTTACCTTGATGGTTTGTGAAGAGAAATCTGCCATTATCCTAATGGGTTTTCCTTTAAATGTGATCTGTTTTTGTTTTTGTTTTTTAGTGGCTTTTATTATACTGTTCCTGTGTTGGATTTCTGGGATCCTGAATTTCTGGGATATGTCTGGGTGTGTTTTTAATTGGGTTAATGTTATTTGGAGTTCTATATGCTTCAGTTAGCTGAATTTCAGACAGTTTCCCCATATTTGGGAAGTTTTCTGCTATTATTTCTGCCCATATTCTTTTTATATCATTTGTATTGAGTCCTTCCTTCTCATTTATGTTTATTAGTCTCACATTGTTCATCTTTGCATCATCTTGCAGGTGATGTATTTTTTCCTGCATCTTAGTTGTTTTTAAGAGATCTTGTTTTACTTTTTCACTAGCTGCAATGGTGTCTTTAAGGTCTGAAAATCTATTCTCACTTTCATTCAAACGGTTTTCCCAGCTTGTGACTGAGTTTTTGAATTCCTGTATATCACCTTTGATCTGCTTCATACATTCTGTTTCTTTTCTATATTGCTTATTCAAGGATTCCATCATTTTTATATTCTGCTCTATTTTTTATCAGTGTCTTTTTTAGAAGCACTTAGTACTTCTTTCAGTATAGTTATCATTTCTTTTTTTTACTTCAGAAATCATTTCTGATCTGATTTCCTCTATACCTTTGTGTAGTTGTTTCTGTACTTCAGATGCTATTATTTCAGAAATTTCAGGTGTGTGATTTCCATATTCCTCTATGCTAGTGTCTTCTGCATTTGTTCTGGGTGGGATCAGGGCCTGAAACTGCATTTTTTCATCTCATTGTCATTTTCTACAAGACTGTCTTCTGACCTTTGGTGTAGAGCTTAGATAGAGTTACTACCTTAGCATCAGGTGCGGATCTACCAAGTTCAAACTCGTCCAAGCGAGTGGGCTAGGGTCTGGATGCTGTGCTCTACTTCTTGTTGCAGCCCTTGGTGTTGAACCCTCTGTGCCACTCTGCCTAGATGTTCTGTTCCTGAATCAGCTGGGTGGGTCTTGTCTCTAGCCTCTTTGCAGGGAGTTCTGCTGCAGGTTTCACGATGGGCCTGGGCCCTGGGTCGAATGAGAATAAATAATTAATGGCAGTCAGTTGGGAGCAAAGAAGTGAAGTAGTAGAGAAGTAACTTCTTTCTGCTCCTTATATTCCATCTAGGCTACCCACTATTTGGACATGTAATACACTCAGGATGAGTCTCCCTTTATCCCAGCATCACATAATCAATCCCACACCACATACTTAAACCTGAATCACACACTTAATCCCAGATCACACGATCTACATGAAACCACCTCTGAAAAGCCCCACCTGTAATTGCATAAGGCTTGGAGGGCATCTAGATATAAATCACAGTAGTTTTTAAATTTGGAAGATCTAATATTTTTAGGTTTTTTTATATATTCTAGATATTAGTCCTTTACCAAATAGCTTTTAAAATTATTTACTCATCTTGTGCATTGTCTCTTCACTCTGACGATGACCTTTTTTTTTGGCCATGCAAAACCTTTTCAATTGGATGTAATCCCAGTTGTCGACACTTCATAATATTTTCTGGATGATTAGGGTGGGTTTTGGGTATAAAGTCTTTGCTTTCATCTATGTCTTTAAGAGTTTTACCTATTGTAGCTTTCAGAAGATTAAGAATTTTTAACATTTACATCTTTGATCCATTTTTATCTTAGTTTAGTGCATAATCAGAGATATGGGTTGAGATTCAATTTTTGGCACGTGGAAAGGCAGTATTCTCAGTAACATTTATTAAAGTGGTTATCTTTTATCCAGGGAATGTAATTAGCCCATTTACAAAAGATAAGATAGCTGACTACGCGTGGAGTTGTTTCTGCATCTTTTATTCTGTTATACTGATCCTCAGATCTGTTCCTTTCCCCGTGCCATGCTGGTTTTCTCACAGTAGCTTTGTAGTTTATCTTCAAATGCAGGCTTGTGAGTACCACTGCCTTGTCCTTATTTCTCAGAATTACTTTGTTGTTCTAAATTTCTTCTCATTCTATGTGAATTTTAGGGTTGATTCTCTAGGTTTTTTATGTATTCTACAGGTATTTCAGTTGGGATTCAATTAAATCTGTATGATATTTCTGGTAGAATGGCCATTTACACTATTAGTACTGCCTAGCAAAGAGCAGAGAATATATTTCCATTTCTTTTTCTTTCACTTTTATTTTAAAGTTTGTTAGTACTTTGCTTATAGACAATGAATACATTCATCATAGGGAATTTTCACTTGAACAACATAATATTTTGATTCCTCCTTATTTCCTTAATGCCCTTTCCTCCCTTCAACTCTCTTCCCTTCCTTATTTACAAAGCTTCACTTCCATTTTATACTTTGTTTTTCTTTTTCCTTCCATCCATTCCTCCTCCCTCCATGGTGCCTCTTTCCTTTAAAACAATGTCTTCCTATTTCACAAGACCTATTGTATATTTTTATCCCTATTTTTTCCTTCAGTATCTCACACAAAAAGACCATACGATATCTACACATTTGAGTCTGGTTTATTTCACTTTACAGTATGGTCTCACGTTACATCCATTTAATGATAAATGTCTTGTTTATCTTTCTTTATGGCTGACTATTCTTTATTGTGCAAAAAAAGTCTTTTTAATCCATTCATTGATTAATGGACATTCAATCACTGTTTGCAAGATCTATGTATTACCAGGGCCGGGGAGATGGCTCAGTAGAATAAGCGCTTCCCTGGCAAGTGCAAGGGCCTGAGTTCAAGCCCGGGTTCCGAAAAAAAAAAAAATCTATGTATTACAAACTATGGGTATGCACATATCACTGTGGTCTGATGTTTTTAATTATTCCAGGAAGATAGCCAGAAGGGGCACATCTGAGTCAAATGGGCCTTCTAGTCCTAGACTTTGAGGAAACTCTACACTGATTTCCACAGGTGTTGCAACAGTCTATACTCCCACCAGCAGCAGAGAAGGGTTCTTTTTTTATTTTATTTTCATTTGTTTGTTTGTTTGTTTGTTTGTGGGTTTGTTTTTGTTTTTTTTTCTTTTGGATTTTTTTTTTCAGAACTGGAGATTGAATTCAGGCCCTTGAGCTATCTCCCTGGCCCCAAGGCTTCTTTTTTGATGAAAATCCCTCCAGCATTTGTTAGTGGTTGATTTCTAGATAATAGTCATTCTCTCTTCAGTGAGATGGGATTTCAGCATTACTTTAATTTGCATCTCATGAATATACCTGTGATGCTTACCTTTTTAATATATTCATTTGTCTTTTTTTTCATTTTACAAGTGTATATTCACCTCAGATGTTCATTTTTGGCATATATATTTAAATTTGGGGAATCTGATTTTTTCCCATAATTTTATTGGGAATCTGATTTTTTGTAATACTTTATATGTCCTAGATAGAACTCTTTTGTCTGAATAACAACTGGCTAAAATATTTTCCCACACTATAGGTTATCTTTGCCCTCTATTGGTGAATTCTTTTGCTATGTAAAATGTTGTTGATATAAGAACCCAGTTGCTGATTCTTCCTATTATTTCTCATATGACTAGGATTTTATTTGTGAAATTTTTACCTACATCTATATATTGAAGTGTCCCACCTATTCTCTCTTTCAGCAGATTTAGTGATTCTGTTTGAATATTTAGATCTTTTATCAATTTTGATTTTAGTTTAGTGCATGCTGATAGACATGAATCTGTTTTTAGTCCTTGGCACGTGGAGAACAGGTATTTCCAGCACCATTATAAGAGTCTATGTTTCTTCCAGTGAAGTTGTTTGGCTCTTTGTAAACATAATGTAGCTAAGTGTGTTTGGAAATGTTTCTTCATTTTCTAATCTGTTCCACTGATACTTGTATCTATTTTTATTTCCAGTACCATGCTGGTTTTACCATAGTACCTTTGTAGTGTAATTTCAATTCAGGAATTGTGATGTCCTCTGCCTTGCCTTTGTTGCACAGAATTATTTTTTTTATATTTTAGACCTTTTCTGGTTCCAAAGGAATTTTAGAAATGGTGTCTCTAGTTCTGTGAGGTATGCTAATGATATTTTGAGTAGTAATCCATGAAGTTTCTGTAACAATTTTGGGAGTGTTGTAATTTTCACTATGTTGATTCTTCCTGTATGTGAGCAAGGGGTATCTTTAGCTTTGTCTATATCCTCTGCAATCTCTGTCTTTAAGAGAACTGTAATTTTCAATGTATAGATCTTTTACTTAATTTATTAGATTGATTCTTATGTATTTCATTTTTGGTTTTGCACGCTATTGTGAAAGGTGTGGTTTCCCTATTTTCTTATTGAATATGTTGTTTGTGTACAACAAATAAGAATGCTATTAATTTTTGAATGTTGATTTTTTTATCCTGATATACTACTAAATTTAGCTATTAAATCTAAAAATCTTATAATGGAATTTTTGAGGTGTTCTATGTAGACTATTGTGTCATCTCAAATAATAATTTAACTTCTTTCCTTTCTATCCTTATTCCTTTTATTTCTTTTACTTATCTAATTGTTTTGGCTAATGTTTCCAGAGTGATACTGAATGGGAGTGACAATGATAGTTGTCATCCTTGTCTGTTGCTAATATTAGAGTGAAAGATTTCAGTTTTTGGTCATTTAGTATGATGACTTTTGGGTTGTGATAGACAGCTTTTATCAGATTGAGGTAAACATTATCTATTCCAATTTTCTTTAGGGTTTTTATCACCAATTTGTGTTTTATTTTTTCATTGAAATGGTCATGTGATTCTTTTTTATTTAGCTCTGTTAATATTGTGTATTACATTTATTGATTTGCATGTGTTCAATCATCCTTGCATCCCTGGGATGAATCCTACTTGACCATGGTGTATATAACATTTTTGACTACTTGCTATGTTCTATTTGCCAGTATCTTATTGAGGACTTTTGCATCTATGCTCACTAAGGAGATTGGCCTTTAGTTTTCATTTTTTTATTTTAAAAATAAAAATAACAAAAGCAATGATACAAAATTTCAAAGCAAGATAACAGATTAACAATGGTGAATATGTTGCTAATTGTTGTTTTCAAATTAGTTGCACAGACTGGAAGATATAGGCATGCAAGATCGATCAAACATGGTTCTCTCTGTTTTTGTTATCAGTGTAACACTTGCTTCCAGGAATAATTTCAGATATACTGCTTACCTTTCAATTTCATTAAAGAGTTTCAACATTACAGGCATTAGATCTCCAAATTTCCTATAACATTAAACAGTGAATCCATCTGTATCTGGGCTTCTGTTTCTTGGTAAGTTTGTAATTACATTTTCAATTTCATTGACTGACATTGGATTATTCAGAAATTTCATATTTTCTTGATTAAGCTTTGACAATTTATATGTGTCTAGAAATCTATTGCTTCTGTTTTCCATCTTATTAGATTTATATAACTCAGCTTTTTGTTGTTGTTGTTTGTACTGGGAATCAAACTCATGACCTCGTGCTTGTCAGGCAGGTGCTGTGCCACCAAGCTGTGCCCTCAGCTGTTGTTTTCCATCTTATTAGAGAATAGGTCATTGAAGTAGGTTTCGACATTCTGCATTTTCACAGGATCCATTGTGATTTCACTCTTTTTATTCTCAATACCATGAATTTGACTCTTTTCCCTCCTCTTTTCCATAAGGTTGTGTAAGGATTTATAAATTTCATTTAATCCTTCAGAGGACCAACTCTTTGATTCATTGATTCCTTGGATTATTTATTTAGTCTCAATTGCATTACTTTCTTCTCTTTTGTATAATTTTCTTATATGTGACTTGGGTTTGATTTGTTCTTCTTTCTCTTAAAGTTTGCAGTTTAAAATTAAGTTGTTTATTTGAGCTCATTCTGTTATCCTGCTGTGAGAATTCACTTCAATAAGTTTCTCTCTTAGGACTGCTTTCATTGTATCCCATGAGTTCTTGTATGTTGTATTGGCATCATCATTTAATTGTATATAATGACAGTTTACTTTCATCTTTAACTTTATCTGTGACCTATTGGTTGTTTGGGAGGGTGTTACTTAATGTTTTTATTTATTATTGTTTCTTTTAACATTGATTTTCATTTTCATCTTCATTACACTATAATCAGATAATATGCATGGGATAATTTTAGTTCCTTTGCATTTATGTAAACATGTTCTATGGGATAATATGTGGTATACTTTTGGAGAACAGCCCATGTGCACCTTAAAAGAATGTGTGTTCTGATGTTGTGGGGTGGAATGTTTTGTAGACATCTACTAAGTCCACTTGTTTATATGTTCAATATTATTATTATTTTTTTTTTACTAGTTGGTATATCTCTGTGTCAATGGGGCGTTAAGGTTCCCCGTCACAATTGTGTTATTGGTTATTTGAATTTTCAGGTCTATTATCATTGGTATTCTATAGTTGTGTGCTTCCACATTTGATGCATACATATTTATGATTGTTACCTCTTCCTCTTGAAGTTTTCCCCTAACAAGTATAGAGTGATCTTCTTTATATCTTTCGATCAGTCTTGATTTATAGTTCACATTGTCTGCAAACAGATAGAATAGCTACAGCTTCTCTTTTCTGGGTTCTTATGGCACAAGTACTGTTTTTTATCTTTTGACTTTCAGTCTATGGCTTTCTTTTCCGGTGAAATATGTTTCATCTATGCAGCACATTGTTCAATCTTGCTTCTTGATCCAATCAGAGAATTTGTTTCTTTTGAGTATTGAATTGAGACCATTTACATTGGTGGTAATAACTGCTACATATTGATTTATCATTTTCTTAAGCACCTCCATTTTTTATCCATGTCTGCTCTAATGTCTTTCATTTTGATTGTCATT
The DNA here is from genome assembly GCF_000260255.1 of Octodon degus. Lineage (NCBI taxonomy): Eukaryota > Metazoa > Chordata > Mammalia > Rodentia > Octodontidae > Octodon > Octodon degus. Next base: position 3,210,297 of record NW_004524787.1, read on the forward strand.
TCTTTTTTTTACCTGAGAGATTATTTTTTCTATACCCTTATCCATTTGCTTTTTCACTTCTGGTGCTTCTCATTTCAGAAAGTTCCAGTGGGTGACTTTTGATTGTATCTATCTCACTGTAGTCTGGACTTTACCTACATGGATCACAGTCTGGGGTCACATTTTGATTCTGCATCTTATCATTTTCTATTTTCTATTTTTATTTTGTTTTATTTTCTTTGTTTATGCTTGTAGATTTCCTATGGTTGATAACTTTATCACTAGTATTGAGGTTTTCCTAGGAAATGTCTGTCCCTTAGAAATGTTTTCTAGATGTAAATGGTTCTTCGCTTTTATGTCTATCTCAAGAATATATCTTCCCAATTTATGAAGGATGAGAAGGTGCTATTTGGCTCAGCATGCAGTCCTTGGTACTGGACTGTGTTTTCAGTTTTGTCCCCAAACAACACAGTGCTGCAATATGAGGGAGAAAAATGGATTGCAACAGGTATGTCATTCTTGCTAAAGTAGTACATTTAGCAATTATAATTGCATCAAACACAGCTTAATTACTGATAAATTGTGGTAACTATTAACCTGATACCTTTAACCATAGAAGCAAATTCTACACTTATATAACTAATCTAAAATATACAAGGACCAGGGCTGGTGAGATAGTTCAGTTGTCTAAAGCACCTGCTTACGTAATCTTAGGCAGGTGCAGGGAACTACAGTTCAATCCCTGGCACCACATGCCATGCTAGCCCTGCCTTCAGGGTGGGCTGGGCCAGTGAAAAAATAAATGAATAAATAAATAAAATAACATACACCAGGACCTTTAATGCAATGGTTTTCCTTTTAGCCAAGTAATTTTATCCTGTTGAGGGGGGATTTTAGATTGATACATAAATAAGGTCAAATATAGTAGAAGCAAAGCTAGAGGGCATCTATGTTTTGGCAATCTGGAAAACACAGGAGAGAAAGAATGAAAGAGAAATCAAAGGAGTAGTGAAGTTAATCAGACAGAGGAAAAAATGAAATAAAATAAAAGGAGATAATTGAGGAAAAAGAGAAAGAAGATAAATAGACAAAAACTAAAAGAAAGGTAAGAAACATAAATAGTGAAAATAGAAAAAAAAAAAAAAACCACCCTGCGGACAGGAAATGGAAAACTAACAAAACAAACAAACAAAAAAAAGAAGAGTAGTAGAATTCCTCTGGTGTCCACTGTTCTGTGGTGGTGTCTAAGCTGGATCTCAGAAATGTACTATGCACAACAGCTAAGTTTGCAGTAATATTCTGGTGGGTTTTTTTTTTTTTTCAGAACCAGGGATTGAACTCATGCCCTTGAGCTTGCCAGGCAAGCACTTATTCTACAGAGCTATCTCCCCAGCTCCTTGCAGTAATATTTCTGATGAGTATGTGACTAACCCTGGCCTCCAGATGTGGGGCTAGGACTGGTCTTCTGCTGCTGGAGTTTTTGCTGAACCGTTTGAACTATAATAGCAGCCCCACCTGACCACCTCTGTTGCACATTTCTGAGGGCTGGAGCACAGTACCAGTTCACCTAACTGCAGACTCATATTCTCAGTGCTGCGTTGGAGTTTTCCACATCACAGGACCTACCTGCTGACATGTGCCACTGTGGGTCTGCTATGCTGGTCCCCTGTATTTTCTGATAAGCATTTTGATCTTATTTGGATGAGTACTGTACTTTTCAATACGAAGGTCTTTCACTTACTTTGCTAGATTTATTCTCAGATATTTCATTTTTCTTTATGCTATTGTGAAAGATGTTCTCATTCCTCTCTCATTTAGTTTGTTATTTGTGCACAGATATATTATTGATGTTTAAGTAATGACTGTATCCTAATATGCTGGTGAATTTGGAAATTAATTCTAAGAGTCTTTTGGTAGAGTTTTGAAGGTCTTATATGCATAGTATTATGTCATCTGCACATAATGATAATTTAACTTTTTCATTTCGTATCCATATTCCTTTACTTCTGTTGTCTGATTTCTCTGGCTCTTTGCAGAAGTATATTGAACAGGAGTGGTGATAGCGGTCATCCTTGTCTTTTTCCTGATATAGAGTGAAAATTTTCAGTTTTTGACCATTTAGTATGACATTACATATTAAGTTTTTATGGATAGTTTTTATCAGATTGAGATAAGGGCCTTCTATTCCAATTTTCTGTAGGGTTTTTAGCATGAAATTGTTTTAGACTTTGTCAAATGCTTTTTCTGCATCCATTGGAATTATGTTTTCTGCCCTTGATTCTATTAATGTCGTATATTATGTTTATTGATTTGCATATGTTGAACCATCCCCTAATCCCTGGGATGAATCCTACTTGGTAATATTGTGTAATTATTTTGATAATTTGCTGCATTCTGTCTCACCGTATTTAATTTAGGAGTTTTGCATCTATGTTCATTAAAAGGTAGCCTATCATTCTCTCTCTCTCTCTCTCTCTCTCTCTCTCTCTCTCTCTCTCTCTCTCTCCTGTCTTGCTGTATTTTTGGTTGGATTCTTTCTATATTTGGTTTCAGGACAATGCTTTTTTCTATGAATAACTTTGGAAGTATTGCTTTCCTTTCAAAATTCTTAAAGAATTTGAGGAGTAATGGCATTAGATTTACTCTAAAAATCTTCAGCCATTAATCCATCAGGTCTTGGGATTTACTTTCTTGGAGGCTTTTTTTAAATTACTTTTTCAATTTCATTGACAGATATTGGTTTATTTAGAATTTTTATATCTTCGTAATTCATATTTGGTAATTCACATGTACCTAGGAATCTCCATTTCTTTTGAGTCTTTCACGTTTTTCGAGTACAGATTTTTGGAGTACTTACTGATAATCTTTTGTAATTCTGCAGGATTCATTGTGATTTGGTCCTTTTAATTCCTAATTGCATGAATTTGGTCCTTTCCTCTTTTTGATAAGGTTAGTAAGGGTTTGTCTAGATTTTATTTTTAATCTTTCAACGAACAAATTCTGAAATTCCTTGATTCTTTCAGCGTTTTTCTTAATCTCAATTGCATTAATTTCTTCTCTGATCTTTATGATTTCCTACCTCATATGTGCTTCACACTTAACTTGCTCTTCTTTTCTAAAATCTTGAGCTTCAACATTAGATTATTTGAGCTTGTTCTATTTATCTGATATACAAAGATGTTGTAAAAAAATCTCTATAGGAATGCTTTCACTGTGTCCCATAAGATCTGATAATTTGTATTGGTGTTATCATAGAATTATAAAAACTATCTAAATTCTTATTTTTATTAATTTTATTGAAAAAGAAATAGCAACAAGACAGTTTCAAAACAGGTTAGTAGGACAGTTACAATAGTTAATACATTACATGTTGTTGTCTTTGTGGTATTCATAGTACAAGATGCACACATGATATCTTGTCTAATAATAAAAAATAAAAAAATAAAAATAAGATGCACCCATAATTAAATACTTGTTTGATTTTTAGGTGGTAAATGTTTTCTTAAACTTGACTCTAAATAAAATTTACAATAAAAATTAAAAGATAAAACACACACACAAAAAAAATTTCACCTGTGGTCTTTTGGTTACTCTGAAGGGTGTTATTGAATTTCAGTGTGTTTGTGTATTTTTATTTTCTTTACCCATTGGTCTCTTGGTTCATTGAACCGTAATCTGATAATATATTTTCCATCCCTTTGCCTTTACTTAAGCTTGTTCTATGAGATAGTATTCATTCTTTTTTGGAGAAAATCCACAGGCTACTGAGAAGTATGTGCATTCTACTGTTGAATGGAACACTCTGCACATATTATTAAATCCATTTGTTCAAAAGGCTGTTTCAGCTCTAATATTTTTTGTCTGGTTGATGGGTCAGTGTGTGACAGTAGAATATTGGGTTCCCTACTATAATTGTACTAGTGTATATTCAATTTTTCATATCCATTAGTGTTTGTTTTATGTAGTATATAAAGTATTTGGTGGCTATGTTTATCATTATTGTCCCTTCCTTTTGAGTTGTTCTTTCAACAAGCTTTTAATCCACTTTGCCTACAAATAGAATGGCTATCTCTGATTTTTTTTTCAGTGTTCACGTCACATGGAGTATTATATTTCATTTTTCTATGTTGTCTATGAATTTATTTTTTAACTAAATGTGTTTCTTCTGTGAGGCATATTGTATAATCTTGTTTCTTCACCCATTCTTAAATCTCCTTCTTTCATTTGGTGAATTGAGACCGTTCATATTGATGGCAAGAAGTGATATGTATTGATTTTCTTTGTCATATAATTTTCTTCTTATGGATTCCATTTGTTTCCCTAATGTTTAATTGCTTGCCTTGTCTGGTAGACTCATTGTATTGAGATTCTTGAAATTGTTCAATTATTTTTCTAGACTATCTTTCAGAACATTTTTGGAATGTTGGTTTTGTGGTTCTAAATTTCTTCAGATGTTCTTTATCATGCAGTTATCTTTTTTTCTATCAGTTTTGAAAGATAATTTTGCAAAGTATGTCAGTCTGGTTGTATAAAGGTTGTTTTCTTTTAGAATTTTAAATACTTCACTGCAAGCTATCCATGCCTTAACGGTTCATTGTGTTGGGAAGTCTGCTATGATTGATGGCTTTGCCTCTGTAGATTATTTCTTACTTTTGTATAACAGCTTTTAATAATATGTTCTGATGTTGAATTTCTATAATCTTGATTATTACATGCCTTGGTATAGGTTTTTATCTGACCATGGCTCTATACGCCTCACTTATTTACATCTGAGATATATTTTCCATGCTTGAAAAGTTTTCTATTACTTCTAAGAACAGAATTTTATTCCCTTTCTAATACCTTCTCATTCTTCAATTCCAATCAATTAGTCTTCTTTTCTTCATCTAGCAGCTTTTGGATTGATTTTTTATAATATCTTGCTTTTTTAGAGTTTTTGTTTTCATTTGAAGATCATGAACTACATCCTTTCTTATAGCTTTGATATTCTATCTTCACATTGGTTGACTCTGTGGCATATACTTTCAGTACAACTTTTAATCTCCTGGATTTCTGTTTGAGTCTCTTTTGTGGAGTTTATCTCCTTTCTATTTTGGGTATTCATAGTTTCCACGTCTTTCCTAAGCACCTCTGTTATTTTTATCTGTATCTACTTCAGACTCACAAACCATTTGCTTCATTATAGTCATCTCTTTAATTGTCTCTCTTGTTTCTATTTGGTTTTGTCAAGAGTTCAACTGTTTTCTTACTTCTCATGCTATGATTTCATAAAATTAATCTGAGTAGATTTTTATTTCTTCCACCTCAATGCCTCCTTAATTTGCCTTGAGTAAGTTGGAGGCTATAAACCGCATCTAGCTTCCATGTTTTATAATTTTTATTTTTTATATTGAGGCTTGTAGTCTGCTTATAGTAGGTAGCTTTATCAATAGTATTGAAACAGTTTTAGGAAATGATTACATTTTAGAGATGTATTTTAGGCACAGCTCGCTTTTGTCTTTTGAGTCTGTTCCAGGATACTGCCTCTTTCACTTATTAGGGATGAAAAGCTGCTACCTTGTTGGCCTAGCACCCATTTCTATGGTACTGAACCATAGTATTATTTATGACCCCTGAGGCAATCTAGTTATTGGCATACAAAAATGGTTGATTGATCACAACAGCTATGTCACCTTGACTAAAGTCCGTCATAACAATAGCATTAAGCACAGACTGGAGAATATCAAACTGTGATAATTATTGATTTTTTTACTTTAATCAGAGATAAAATATTTACAGTTATGAAACAAAATCTAAAACAAATCAGAAAATTATGTATAGTAGAAGTGTTCTTGGTAGAATGATTTTATGCCAAAAGGAGAAAAAAAATTAAAAGAAAAAAATGGAGAAATAAAAGAGATTACAAACAAGGCTGAAAATGGCCAGCCAAATGGCTCAGCAGATTAAAGCGCCTGCTTAGACAGACCTAAAGTCAAAGGTTTGATCCCCTGCATGCTGTACCAGCCCCGCCCCTGGGGCATGCTGATATGCCCACTGAGACTGGGCGTGGTGACTGGCACCTGTAATCCCAGCACTTGGAAAGCTGAAAACAGGAGAATCACTTTAAATCCAATCTGTATAGTGAGATCCCGTAGACCTTGTACTAAAATTTAAAAAAAAAGAAAGAAAGAAACAAGGCTGAAAGACAAAGGAAGATTACTCTTGCCTTGGGAAAATTGCTAAGAAGGCAGGAGACAAAAAGAGAAGAAAAATCAAAAGAACTAAAAAAAAAATTTAAGAAACAAAAATCACTATTCAGATGTTTAAAAACAGTGTAGAAGGGCCAGCCAAATAGCTCAAGGGCTTAAAGTGACTGCAAGCAGGCTCAGGGGTCAGGGTTTGATCCCCAGGCCTACCATGCCGACCCCACCCCAAGGGCACACTGAGACTGCAATTGAGACTGGGTGTGTATGGGGCTGGGGAGATGGCTCAGTAGAATAAGTACTTCCCTGGCAAGCCCAAGGGCCTGAGTTCAATCCCAGGTTCCACAAAAAAAAAAAAAGCTACTCAGAGACTGTGTGTGGTGGCACACGCCTGTAATCCCAGCTCTTGGGAGGCTGTAAAAGGTGGATCACTATGAGTCTCATCTAGCAGTGAGACCCTGAACACCCTGTAGTGTAGACCCTTCCCTAAATTTTTTTTTAAAAGACAGGGTAGAAAAAAATTGTGCTGTGATTTGAAGCCTCTGATTATCCTCTGGGATCTATAGCTTAGTGGTAGTGTACAATTCAGTATATGGCTCTAGTCTTACTGGTAAGCAAAGGAGATATCCAAAAGCCTAAACTGTGCTCAATAATCCCAACAAATATGCAGTAAAATGAGGCTGGAATGCCCAATAATCTCTTAAGAGCCTGCAGTTGGATTAGTACAGGGTGCTGGTTCTGGTATTTTCAAATCCACTGAAGTTCAGGCTGATTTTGTCTCATGTTGTGGGGTTGAGGGTTTAGTCACTAGCACTTGATGTCTCCTGCTAGCTTCACCACTGCTCTGTGAATCTGGATATTTCCTGTGGTTGTCCCTTTACCCAGTTACTGTGCTTTTATTTATTTATTTATTTATTTATTTGGTACAGGGTCTCTCTACATAGCTTGGACTCAGAGTGATCCTCCTGACTTAGCCTCCCCAGTGCTGGGATTACAGATGTGCACACAATGCCCAGTTTGGTGGCCAGCATGGCACAACCTGCATGTGGCACCAAGAATCAAACTCAGGTCCTTGCACTTACCAGGCAGCCGCTTAGACCACTGAGCTATTCCCTGGCTAAGTCACACTTTCAGCACTGAAAACACTAAGGTAAAGCCAAACCTTGGCTGTTCTGAGGTCCATTCAGTTGAACTCTCCCTAAAATGCTATGCAACCAAGAACTGTCTCCTGAGGCCACTGCAGTGGGTTGGACTGGAGTCACTCAGCAGTTGTTTTAGTTTACAACATCTGCTGCTCTATTCCACTACTGTGTTTCTCCCTGAAGACTTCTGGAATCTCCTGTTTTCCCTGTGTCTCTGCAGATTCTATCTTCTTTTCTCACACCATGTTCCAGGAGCCAGAAGAAAGTACAGATTGCCCTTTTCTTCTCCTGCAATGAGTTTTCTCTTCACTTTCTCAGCAGGCTCCCTTTTCCTCTTAAGATCCTTCCTGCATCCCAGGAATCCAGCTCCCTCCTTCTCTTTCCAAGTTGTTATTTTCCATTGTCCAAGATTCCACTGAATCTTGGAAAGGTTGATTTGTTCCCATTTACCACTCTTCCATCTTCCCAGAGTCCTCTATTTCTTTCTTTGTTGAATTCCTTCTTCATACCCTAAATTGTATTCTCAAGTGTTTCAGCTATTTACTTTATGCTCCTTAAATTCCTTGATCATTTAAAAAAAATCAGTGTTTTCCATTCTTTGGCATTGCATCCACTTCAATATCTTTACATTCTGTTACTGATGAATTGTGGATATTTGGAAGAGTCATGTTGCCTTCTTTTTAAATATTTCTTGTGCATCTATAGTGACATTTGTGCATCTGTTGGAATGAATATCTTTACACTGTAATTTGATGGACTTCTTAGTGGTTAGCCTTCATTTGGGGTCTTAGTATCTAGCAACACTACTCAAAGAGATGCAAACATTCTTCAATAATACCAAAGAGAGAAAGACAACCCAGATATGGATATACAGTAAAAATGAATTAAATGAAAGCATTATGCCACAAATAGAGATCAGCGATAATAATACACAGTAAATCAATTTATTTTGACTTCTGTTAAAAGATCACGTATCATAAAGAGCACTCTTTCTTTTCTTTGTGAACAATAATGAAGAGATTAATTCCTTAGACAATATGTTTCATGTATCTAGTCTGTGTCCTTAACAAACTACCATTGTTAAGAAAAAGGAAAAGAAACAGATATATGAGCTCAACAGAACAGGTTTATTTCAGAACAAACCTGAAAAGGACCATTCTGGCAGAAAAGACCAGACTAGCTAGTTTTCATGCAGGGCTATAAGATCTTTTATAAGGTCATGAGCATAAAAAAGGGAGGTTGAGAAAGAAAAATGTCACAATGCAACTTTCAAGGGGAGAATCTGTGCAAACGAGTTTTGGCTATTCTCCTGGGATAGGGCTCAAGAATGTGCAAGGAGTTGCATGTTATTCATCAAGAACAGCGCTGAACAATTCAAAATTTTAATTTAGAATTATAGGTTGTCTCTGAATTTACTAGGCTTTATCAACCCATAAATATACACATACAGAAGGTGCAAGAGCATACCATGGAGAAGGGATTTCAGGTGCTCTCTGCTCAGGCCAAGATGTCAGTGGTCAGATTCCTTCAATCATACTTACAGGAAAGTATACTTTTGTATCCTGTATAAGTTGATGTGCTAAAATAAAGGTATTTCACATTATTAATTTTCAGGAAACTATTAAAATTATACAGCAGACCACATGATCATTTAAATTGCCAACTCTATTTTTGTTCATTTCCTATTTTAACTGACCAGGTAAGTTACTACTAAATTCTCTTTATTTATATTTCACATGGTCAGTGATCAGTACTAGAATACTTTAAGATTTTTTATTGCTGCTATTTGAAATTTTGTTTACTTTCTCCATTAGTTAGCTTTTGTTTACTGTGAGATTTTTGTGTCTTAGATATACTATAATTTAACATATTTCTCATCATGTTGGAAAACATTGTGTTGGAATTATGACTGTTTGCTTGCCACTGATGGCAGTTAACATTGAAAAAGTGGTGCATCTATGAGTCACATACTGTGAATATGCACAGATATTATACAAAAACCCTAAAGGGAACATTCACATTGAAAGTTGTCTCTTTTGAAAGGAAAAATCCATTTCAGAGGAATTAAGACTGAACTATAAAACTTACTATATTGTTTGCTACGTCTTGGAGAAGCTCAAACAAACATTTGAACTCTACTAAAACAATGAGAGAGAGAGACAAAGACAGAGACAGAGAGGCGATCAGTGACTCATCTGTTATGCTAAATTTTGCTTATGGGTTTGCATCATGATGTGTTTGTTTTTTTTTT
>NW_004524787.1:3225325-3234077 GCF_000260255.1 Octodon degus
TTTTTTCTTTACAAGAAGTTTTGGACAATTTCATTTTTGTGCATCTTGGTATAATTTTACTTAAATGTCTTTGCAAAAGGTTCATTTTTCTTGAAAATGTGGTATTATAAGTTGAACTAAATTCAGAAATTTTAAATCTTTTTAAAAAATGCTTGAAATGATGAATGCTATCACTATGTATATATAAAGTGTACCAATAAAATAATTCAAGGAAAAAATAATAAAAAATAAATAAAGACTATTTTTAGAAGAAATAGCATAAAATTTCCCAAGCATAGGAAAAGAATATGACATAGAGATAAGTAAAGCAATATAGAACTCCAGTTAATTTTAACCAAAGTAGATCTACACCCAGACAAATAATGACCAAGGTTCCTAAAATTCAGCACAAGAACAGCACACTGAAAGCTGTTAGAAAAGGCTGGCCAGATACCTCAGCAAAATAAAGCACCTACTTAGGGAGAGCACAGTGTCCTGGGTATGATCCCCGGTGAACCATGCCAGCCTCATACCCAGGGCATACTGAGACAGTGATTGAGACTGTGTGTGCTGGTGCACACCTGTAATCCCAGCCCTTGTAAGGCTGAAAACAGGAGGATCACTATGAGTCTGATCTGTGTAGTAAGACCCTGTAGACCCTGTACCAAATACATAAAACAGTGTAAATTAAAAAAAAAAAAAGCTGTTAGAGAAAGAAACTGATCACCTAAGAGGAAAGCCCATCAGTATTATTACAGATTTCTCAACACTAACCATCAAGTCAAAAAAGCTTAGCGTGAAGCATTTCAAGTCCTGAAAGAAAATAACTTCCAGCCCAGATTAATATGCCCTGCCAAATTATCTATCAGAATTAATAGAAGAATAAGATATTCCCACAACAAAGAATAACAAGAAATTCATGATTGCCAAACCACCCTACAAATGGTACTGAAAGATATTGAATAAAGAGATTAAAAATGATCACAATTCCAAGAACAACAATGGAATGAAACCACCAACAATGGCAAGCCACTAAACAAAGGGGAAAAGTAGGGAACCTGCAACAGGAAAATAACATGACAAAGATAAGCCAATACACATCAGTTATAACCATTAATGTAAAGTCCTCTATTCACTGATTAAAAGAAACAGACTGGATGAATGAATCAAGAAACAAAATCCAACAATATGCTGTATACAAGAAATACATTTATACTTAAAAGGATATTAATAGACTGAAAGCTAAAGGATGGAAAAAAATACTACATGTGCCAGCTGCTCAGAAATAACAGAGGTATCTATTCTGTTCACAGACAATGTGAACTTCAAACCAAATATGATTAAAAAACATAAAAGAGTCACTACATACTTGTTAGGGGAAAACTTGAAGAGGAAGAGTTAGTGATCATAAATATGTATCTATGAAATACAGGAGCACATAACTATATATGACAGACACTAATAGACATGAAAAATCAAAAAACCAATAACACGTTTGTAATGGGGGACCACCCCATTGCCATAAATAAACAAATCCACTAGACAAAAAATCATCAAAGGAATACCAGAACTGAATGAAACATGTGAACAAATGGACTTAGTAGACATTAATAGTGTGTTCCCCAAACAACACCTGAATACATTCTTCTCAGCTGCACATGGGATATTCTCTAAAACAGACCACATACTAGTACATAGAACATGCTTAAGTAAATGCAAAGGAATTGAAAATATCCTATGCATATCATCTGACCATAGTGCAATGAAATTGGAAATAAAGAACAAAAGTACCGGCCCTACCCCCAGGGCATGCTGAGATGGTGACTGAGACTCGGTGTGGTGGTGCACACATGTAATCCCAGCACTTGGGAAGGTGAAAACAGGAGGATCGATACAAGTCTGATCTGTGTAGCAAGACCCTATAGACCCTGTACCAAATGCATTAAAGAAACAAAAAATCCCACAAAAATCCATAAACATAAGTAAATTAAATAACTCCCTTCTGAACAACCATTGTGTCATAGATAAAATTAAAGAAGAAATTAAACAATATCTACAATCAAAACGAAAATGCAAATACAAATTACTGAAATCTGTGGAATGCAATGAAACCAGTTATCAGAGGGAAATTTACAGCAATGAACTCTCACATCAGGAAAACAGAACAAGAACAAATAATGTAATGCTACAACTCAACATTCTACAAAAAGAAGAGCAAGTCAAGCCCAAAGAAGGGAGAAAATTATAAAGAGCAAAACATAAATTAACACACTGGAGATGAAGAAAACAATACAAAGAATCAATTAATCAGAGTTGTTCTTTGAAATAATAAAATTGAAAAGCTCTAGCCAATCCCATCAAAAAAAAAAGGAAAAAGCAAATTCATCTATAAGGAATGAAAAGAGTGAAATCACTATAGATCCTATAGAAACTCAGAATATAATCAATACTTACTTCAAAAGTCTTTACTCTCATAAGATGGAAAACAGAAGAAATGGACAGATCACTAGATAGATAGGAAGTACCAAAATGGAATCAACAAAACATAAAAATTCTGAATAATACGATATCAGTTAAAAGAAATTGAAAATGTAATTAAAAACTTACCAACAAAAAAAACCCAGGTTGTGATGGGTCTCACAGCTGAATTCTACAAGAAATTTAGAAAAGATTTAACACCAATACTTGCAAAACTCTTCAATAAATTTACAAAGGAAGCAATTCTCCCTAACTGATTTCTAGAGGCAAGTATTACCCTGATAACAAAACGACTGAAACACCCAAGCAAAAAGAATTTTGCAGGCTAATCACTTCAGTGAACATATATGAAGAAATCCATAATAAGATACTAGCAAACAGAATTCAATAAATCATCAAGATTACACATGATGACCAGGTGGGGTTTATCTCAGGAATGCCTGGATGGTTCAACATACGCAAATCAATAAATAAATTGCACCTTATTAACAAAGCCACAGGAAAAAAAAAAACACATGATCAATGGATGCAAAAAAAAAAAAAACTTTTGATGAAGTGCAGCAGTGAGTCATGATAAAATCTCTACGGAGAAATGGAGTAGATAGTCCCTATCTCAATCTGGTAAGAGCCATCTATGAAAAAGCAACAATCAACATCATACCAAATGAAAAAAAAATGAAAGCTTTCTCCATAAAATCAGGAAAAAGACAAGGATATCCAGTACTACCAATCCTATTCAATTGAATTCTGGAAATATTAGCCACATCAATTAGACAAGAGAGAGGAAATAAAAAGAGTAAGGATAGAAAAGAAGTGAAATTATCACTATTCACACATCACATGATACTGTACATAGACATCCCCAGAAACTCCACCAAAAGACGCCTAGAATTAATAACCAAATGCAATTATATACCTGGATACCAACTCAATACTCAAAAATCAATAGTATTCTTGTACACAAACAATAAACTTATTGAGAGAGAAATTAGGGAAACCTCACCCTTCACAATAACATCCAAAAATGAAATACTTAAGAATCAATCTAACAAAGGAAGTAAAAGATTTATATATTGAAGATCACAGTACTCTAAAACGACATTTAAGATATCAGAAAAAGGAAAGATATCATTGCTCAATGACAGGAAGAATCAACATAGTGCAAATGACCACAATCCAGAAACTGTCATACAGATTTAATATAGTCCCCATCAAAATATCATTAGCATACTACACAGAACTAGAAAGAACATTTCTAACATTCTTCTGGAGTGAAAAAATATGCAGAATCACAAAAGCAATCTTGGGAAAGAAAGGAAATGAACAGACCTGCCCAAGTCCAGGCCCTGTAAGTGTGGGAGACCTTCTGCACTCTGCTGGACCACTCCAGACACAGCCCAGGCCTGGCATACAGGCCTGGGGTGAAACTCTGCAGGCGAAGTCTCTGCAGAGAGACTAGGGGACAAAACCACCCAGCTAACCCAGAAGCAAAACGTCTTGCCAGATGGGCACAACAGGTTCACCTCCAAGGACTGCAGCAAGAAGATTAGCACAGTAGCCCGACCCAAGCCAGGCACAACTGGATGAACTCAAACTTAGTAGATCTGCACCTGAATTTTAGAAGGTGCTAATGTCATAACTAAACCAAAACTCCATACCAAAAGTCAGAGGACAGTGCTATACAAAATGACAAAGAGAAGGAGCAAAATGCAATGTCAGGTCCTGAGCCCCGCCAGAACAAGTGCAGAGCACACCAGCACAGCTGACATGCCTGAAATAATGGCATCTGAAATAAAGAAACAACAGCAGAAAGGTATAGAGGAACTCAGATCAGAATTAATCTCTGAAATAAAGAAGTCTCTGAATTAATAGTGTCTGAAGGAAAGAATCAAATGGAGAAACATAGAGGAAATCAAATCAGAAATAATCTCTGTAGTAAAAGAATTAATAACTGCTTCTCAAGAAGACACTGATTAAAAAAAAAAATAGAGGAGATTAGAAAAGCGATGGATTCCTTGAATGAGCAATACAGGAAAGAAATAGATCGCATGAAGCAGAGTCAAAGAGATATAGAGGAAATTAAAATCTCAATCACAAGCGTGCAAAAACATTTGAATGAAAGTGAAGACAGAGTTTCAGATCTTGAAGATGCTGGTACAGCTAGTGCAAAGTAAGAAAATATCTCTTAAAAACAACTAGGATGCAGGAAAAATAATTCATGACTTGCAAGACGATGCAAAGATGAACAATGTGAAACGAATAGGTATCAAAGAGAAAGAAGGAGTCAATACAAATGATATAAAAAGAATATGGGCAGAAGTAATAGTAGAAAACTTCCAAATATGAGGAAACAATCTGACATTCAGGCAACTGAAGCATACAGAAAGCCAAGTAACCTCAACCCCATTAAAAACACACTGAGACATATAATAGTCAAGATACGAGAAATCCAGCACAAGAATAATATACTGAAAGCCGCTAGAGAAAAGAAATAGATCACATTCAAAGGAAAGCCGATCAAAATAATGGCAGACTTCTCTTCACAAACCATGAAGGCAAGAAGAGCATAGAGCAGAATATTTTAAGTCCTCTATGAAAATACATTGAAGCCCAGAATACTATACCCTGCAAAACTCTCTTTAAGTTTGATGGAGAACGAGAACCAAAGGAACCCACTAAATAAGACAAACAGTTGGGCTGGGGAGATAACTCAGTAGTATGAGTGCTTGCCTGGCAAGCATAAGGGCCTGAGTTCAATTCCTGGTTCATAAAAAAAAAAAAATTAAACACAGGGGAAAAAGGAATAAACAACAGCAAGTAAATAATGTCAATCGTAAATCTATAAATCCAATTATAACCATCAATGTAAATGGACTCAATTAACCAATTATAAAAATAGACTGGCACAGTGGATTAGGAAACAAAATCCAAAAATATGCTTTATAGAAAAAACACACTTACCTCATAAGCAAATTCATAGGCTGAAAGTCAAAGGATGGAAAGCAATACTACATGCCATAGCACCTCACAAAAAAGCAGGATTAGCAATCCTGTTCTCAGACAATCTCAACTTCAAACCAAGACAGATCAAACGAAATAAAGAAGGCCACTATATACTGGTTAGGGCAAAAATTCAAGAGGAAGAGGGAACGATCATAAATATATATGAACCAAACACGGGAGAACCCAACTATATAAGACAAATCTTAATGGACATGAAAAATCTATTATACAATACCACAATCTTAACAGGAGACCTTAACACCCCCTTATCCCAAAAATATAGGTCAAGCAGACAAAAAATTAGCAAAGAAGTAGCCGAACTCAACCAGAGCATGGAACAAGTGGACTTAGTGGACATATACAGACTGTTCCACCCAACGACAGCTGAATATACATTTTTCAGCTGCTTATGGGTCATTTTCTAAAATGCACCACATACTGGTCCACAGGTCATGCTTAAATCTATGCAAGAAAACAGAAATTATCCCATGCATATTATTGGATCACAGTGCAATGAAACTGGAAATAAACAAGACAAGAAAAGCAGAATAACCCCCTAAATACATAGAAATTACACAACACCTTACTCAGCAACCAATGGGTCACAGATGAAATTAAACAAGAAATACACCAATATCTATCATTCAATGAAAATTCAACCACAACTTATTGGAATTCATGGAATGCAATGAAAACAGTATTCAGAGGGAAATTTATACTGTGAACTCACACATTATGAGAACAGAACAGGAACAAATAAATATTTAGAAAAGGAAGAGGAAACCAAACCCAGAGACCAAAGATGGGAAGAAATCATAAAGGTTAGAGCAAAGATTAATTCAATTGAGATGAAGAAAACAGTTCAAATAATTAATGAATCAAACAGCTGATTCTTCAAAAGATTAAGTAAAATTGATAAGCCCCTAGCTAACCTCATCAAAAAGAGGAAAGAAAAATTCAATTACAAGAAATAAGGAATGAAAAGGGTGTAACTACCACAGACCCAGTGTAAATTCAGAAGATTGTCAATAGCTACGTTGAGAACCTTTACTCTCACAGAATAGAAGACACAGAAGAAATGGACAGATTCCTAGAAAGGTACAAATTACCAAAATTGAATGAAGAAGATATAACAACTCTCATCAACCCAATAACAGCCAGTAAAATACAAAATGTAATTAAAAAAAAAAAGAACCTACTGACAGAAGTCGAGGTCTTGATGGATGGATAGCTGAATTCTACAAGAAATTTTAAAAAGATATAATCCCTATACTCCTCAATCTCTACAAAGAAATTGAAAAGGAAGCAATCCTCCCAAAATCATTCCTGGAGTCAAGTATTATACTGATACCAAAAGCAGGGAAATAAACAACTAAAAAAGAACTACAGGCCAATCTTCCTCATGAACATAGATACAAAAATTCTCAATAAAATCCTAGCACATAGAATATAGCAAATCATCAAGAAGATCATACACCAAGACCAGGTAGGATTCATCCCAGAGATGCAAGGATGGTTCAATATACACAAATCTATAAATGTAATACACTACATCAATAAAGCCATATCTAAAAACCACATGATCATCTCAATTAATGCAGAAAAGGCTTTTGACAAAGTCCAACACTCATTCATGTTCAAAGTCCTACAGAACACAGAAAGAGATGGCCTCTACTTCCATCTGATAAAAGCCATCTACGACAAGCTAACAGCTAACATAATTCTAAATGGGAAAAAACTGAAAACTTTTACTCTCAGATTTGGTATAAGACAAGGATGTCCTCTATCACCCTTCTTATTCAATATAATTCTGGAATCATCAGCTACAGCCATTAGACAAGAGAGAGAAACGGAATAAGAACACGTAAAGAAGTAGTGAAATTAACATTATTTGCAGATGACATGATTCTTTACTTGGAAGAACCAAAAAACTCCACCAAGAAGCTTCTAGAATTGATTCACAAATTCAGTAGCATAGCAGGATACACAGTCAATACCCAAAAGTCAATAGCATTCCTTTATACAGATAACAAACACACTGAGAGGAAAATAGAGAAATAATACCCTTTACAAAAGCACCACGGAAAATGAAATACCTTGGAATTCATCTAACTTAAGAAGTCAAAGATCTTTTCAAGGAAAATTACAGTACTCTGAAAAAAGAGATCGTAGAGGATTTAAGAAAATGGAAAGATATTCCATGCTCCTGGATAGGAAGAACCAATATTGTGATGATTGTCATAATCCCAAAATTGCTGTACAGATTTAATGCAATCCCTATCAGACTACTACCAACATACCTCCCAGACATAGAGAAATCGTTCCTAAAATGTATTTGGAACCAGAGAAGACCTAGAATAGAAAAGGCAATCCTTGGCAGCAAAGACAAAGCAGAAGACATTATAATTCCTGACTTGAAATTATACTACAAAGCTACTGTGATAAAATCAGCATGGTACTGTGCATCAATAGAATAGATTGAAAATTGCAAAAGCATCTACAAATACACTCAGCCACATGATCTTCGACAAAGAGGCCAAACATGCTCATTGGAAGAAAGATAGCCTCTTTACCAAATGGTGCTGGAAAAATTGGCTCTCTACATGCCAAAAACTAAAACTTGACCCACGTCTATCACTCTGCACTAAGCCAAAGTCAAAACGGATTAAAGATGTAAACATTAAAACAGAAACACTAAATCTCCTGAAAGAGACAGCAAGAGGAACTCTTGAAGATATAGGGTTAGGCAAAGAGTTCATGAACAAAAATCAAATCTCATGGGTAATACTTAAAAGAATTAAAAATTGGGACCAATTGTTATTGAGACATTTTTATACGTCAAAAGAAATTATCAAGAAAGTGAAAAGACAATCCACAAATTTGGAGAAAATATTAATAAGCAGTCAGACAAAGTCTGCTCTCTAGAATTTATAAAGAACTGAAAAATATTAGGGTGCCAAAATTTAAAGCCCCAATTCAGAAATGAGCATCTGAGAGGAACATAAACTTCTGGACGAAGTGATAGAAGAGAATAAATATATAAAAAAATGTTCCAAATCACTAGCCATCTGTGAAATGCAAATGAAATGAGCACTGAGATACCATCTTACCCCAGAAATAATGGCTATCATAAAGAAATCAACCAAGAACAAATGTTGGAGAGGTTGTGGGGAAAAAGGAACCCTTCTCCACTGCTGCTGAGAATGTAGTATTCTACAATCATGGAAATCTGTGTGGATACTACTTAAAAAACTAGGAATGGAAATCCCATTCAAGTCAAAAATGTCATATC
>NW_004524787.1:3234177-3235515 GCF_000260255.1 Octodon degus
AGCTCAGCCCACCAGGGGGCGGGGCTGGCTGGCATGTGGTGCTGGGGGATTGAACCGCGGTCCCTATGCTTTGCCAAGCGTGTTCCAAGTAGGTGCTTTAGACCACTGAGCCATCTCTCCAGCCCCATGATGTGTTTTTAAGCAAGTTTAGTAAATCCAAGTCATCTTGAGGGCATTATGTTTTACATATTTTAAACATTTTAATTCCTTATTTATTAGGGAATAAAATTAACATACTAGGCTTTTATGTCAGCCTATATTATCACACTGATAATTGTTAAAAGTGCCCTCTGATCCTCAGTGAGCATTTATTTATCAGTTTGCATGTACTTCATGGTATGTTTCAAGAGAACAATTATAATATATGCTTATTGAGATGCTATAGCTGTGGCACATTTCAAAACACAATTCTCAGTATATTAAGAAATTAAGACACCATGGAAAGATCTTCCAGTATGAAAAGCACCCAGGACTCAGCAAACTTCTCAGCCACAGAAATCTGGCAATTGACCCACACCTGTAGACCATGGGAAGGGCATCCAATGAGGAAAGCACCCAAGACTCAGCAACCAGCTCAGCCAGAGGAACAAGGTGCCTAACCCATTCCTGTACAGTGCAGGAAGTAGCCAGTAGTGGTCAATCAGCTCAACCAGAGAAACATAGTGTAAACCCACTCAAATAAAGTGAAACACTTTGCATACGAACTCCTAATTTAAAATATGTTCTGTCAAATAACTATAGACTTTGTTCCTATGGTCTAAAGTATGAAATCAATAGTTATCACAGTTTGTTAATTTCTAAATTTTGCTTGATTTTATCATTATTGCTAATTGCACTATTCTAGCTAGAATGTCATATCTGTTGCAATAACCTGTTTTTCACTGGGTAACAATATTGGAAAGTTCTGAGGTAACTTTTGCACAGCTCTATACATAAAGATTTAGGCCAATGTTAAGTGGAAAGCAACATCCTACACTCAGTTAACTGAGAAGGCAGGATCTTGGGACAGACAAAAACCAAGAATCTATGACAAAGAAAGATGAAATCCATTAAGAAGAGACATTTCCTAGAGAGACCGTGATAGTAGTGATATAGCTATCTACTATCAAACTTCACAAGGATCACCACAGAAATTAAAATAAAAAAGGAGGGCTGCAAGGAAAGTGAACATTTTGGCCATAGCCTTCCAAGGTCAATTAAGACTCAGGACATATGAGAACTTCTACTGTACTGTCACATAACTCAGTAGTGTCCCAAATTTTCTGATCAAGGAGATTATGGGGCCAAAGAGGAAAGTGATCGATGATGTAGAGTGTGCCTAAGGAGAGTCACATGGAG
>NW_004524787.1:3235820-3237752 GCF_000260255.1 Octodon degus
AATTTCTGACATTGCCAGTTAAACAGAAGACCCAATGCTATTATGCGCTACTGGACTCTTTTAGAATATTTTACTGAGTTTACACACTTATACTATTCAAATAACGGAACTTAGCAAAAAAAAAAGGTTATGCAGATGAATGTTCATTTTGTATCTGTGTATTCAAAGTGGTTAGGATACATATATAGTTATATTTTCTTAATGAATAGAGGGATTTGTTCTAATAGTGTTTGTAGAAGGATTGTTTGTTGTTGTTGTTGTTGTTGTTGTTGTTGTTGTTGTTGTTTTTGGTGCTGAATGACATCAGGGCAGGTTTGGCTGGCTTGAGTTGTAGGGATTGAACCAGAGCAACCTGAGCCTGACTGCTTTGTTGAAGCAGCCACTTAAAGAACTGAGCTAAGAGGCAGGCCCCCAAAAAGTGGTAGAAGGATTTTTTTTTGGTGTGTTTATAAATAGGATATCATGTCCGCATCTTGTAGAGCAATTAACCACTAGGAAGAATGTATGCAATGTGTTAGTTATTGAAACTGTCCTACCAATTTGGTTTGAAACTGTCTCTTTGCTATTTGTTTCTCAATAAAATTATGGGAAAAAAAAAGAAATTAAAATAAGAATTTCTTTGTGAAAAGAGCCAGGGAGATGGCTCAGTGGAATATGCACTTCCCTAATAAGTGCAAAGGCTGAGTTCAATCCCTCGTTCCACCAAAAAAAGAAAAAAGAAAAGAAAAGAAAAATTTCTTTGTGAATTAGAAAATGTCAATACGAAGGAGTAAAATGCAATCTGAGACATCTAGCCCAGACAGAGTAAGTATAGGAGACAACAACATAGAAGAAATTGGATGCCATACACCTGAAAGTTTGGAAATAATAGCAACTGAGGTATGCTTACAACTCCAGAAGTCTATAGAAGAAATCAGAAGAAAAATAATAGTCTCTCAGGTTAAAAAAAAGAAGTGACAACAAATATGAAATAATTGCTGATCATATCTAAAGAAGACATAGATTAAAAACTAGAGGAATATAGAAAAATGATGGAAACCTTGAATGAACAATATAGGAAAGAATTAGGATGCATGAAGCAGATTCAAAGAGATATCCATGTAATTAAAAATTCAATTGAAAGCTGGCTAAACTGAAGATGGATTTTTCAAACCTTGAAGACATCACTGAAACTAGTAATCCCAGAGGGAGAGATCTCTTAGAAATAACAAGGAACAAGGAAATAACAATTGAATAGCTGCAAGATGATGCAAAGAAAAACAATATAAGCCTAATAAAGGTCAACAAAAAAGCAGTAGCCAACACAAATGACATAAAAAGACTATTTTCAGAGATGACCCAGGCCTGCGGATCCTGAATAGAACCAGAGTTCAGGCCCACCAAGTAAGTGACATGACCGGGGCCGCGGGATCCGGAATAGACCCAGAGCGCAGGCCCAGCGACTGAGTGAGACAACCTGGGGCCCGTCGGATCCTGAATAGACCCAGAGCCCAGGCCCAGCATGTGAGTGAAACCACCCAGGCCCCGTGGATATTCATTCGACACAGAGTGTAGGCCCAGCAAGGAACACTTCAGCAGAACTCCCTGCAAGGAGACTAGAGGCAAGACCCACCCAGCTGATTCAGGAGCAGAACATCTTGCCAGAGAGACACAAAGGGTTCAACTCTAATGGCTGCAGCAGAAAGAAGTGGAGCACAGCAACCAGATCCAAACAACACCCACTTGGGGGAATCTGAACTTCATATATCCAGACCTGGTGCTAAGGTAATATCTCTAAGCGCTACACCGAAGGTCAGAAGACAGTGGTATACAAAATGACAAAGAAAAGGAACAAAATGCAGTCTCAGGCCCCGAGTCCACCCAGTACAACTGCAGAAGACACTAGCACTGAGGAAACTGGAAATCACATGCAAGATATCTCTGAAATAATAG
>NW_004524787.1:3243957-3245775 GCF_000260255.1 Octodon degus
TGGAAACAAGCAAGATGCCCATCACCTGAAGAATGGATGAAAAAGATGTGGTATATTCATACAATGGTGTATTATTCATCAATAAAGAATGATAAACTCAAAGCATTTATATTTAAGTAGATGCCATTTGAAGATATACTCATTAGTGAAATAAATCAGACCCATATGTGTAAATATCCTATAGTATCCCTAGTATAAGTACTCAGAAGAAGAAATACAAATAGAAAGGTACAACACAATTAAAAGGAAAGTGAGAACTTGAGGATTAGTTAATGAAGAGAGCACAAGGAGAAAAGCTAGTAAACATGAAAAGGGCAAAGCCAAACATTTATACACACAAGATGGGTAAGGTAATGATCTTGAGAAACATAAGCAGGTTTTTGAAACTAGCAGTTAATTGGTAGGATTCTCACCCTGACTAACTATATATGCTGATACATATGAACTAAGCAAATGCACTGAAGATAGCATTGTGTATTAATCGGGTCATGCTTGGAATGCCTATCATTCTGGTCTTCTAAATAAGTACTGCTTCTCATGACATACCAATTACTGCCATACTCTCTCAAGTAAATGTTTGTTTAAAGAAAGAGGGCAATAAAGGAAAAACAGAGACAAGAAAAAAATGTCACAGGAATGCCCTGCTACAGTGCTGTATATGGCAAGATTTCTAAATTTCTGTGTAAAAATATGTAATTGTTTATTCATATTTTTATTTTTTAAAGTTTTTATTCATATTTTTAGGGACTTAAAGTTTAACATATCCATACTTGATGGAAAATATCTGTTCCATGCTATGCCTAAGATGTTGGATATTCAGGCAGAAAGTTAGGTTAAACCCAACTGCATATGTTGTAAGGTAATAATAAGCTTCTCTTCTGGAGGGTTAACAACCTAAGTTTGCAGACCAAAAATTAGAGATAAAGAAGGGCTGCAAGGTCAACCAACATTTTGAACTACGTCTTTCAAGGTCAGTGAAGACTCAGGACATAGGGGAACCTATGCTGTAACATCATGTAACTCAGTTGTGTCCCAAATTTTCTGATCAAGGAGATTATGGGGCCACAGAGGAATGTGATCAATGATGCAGAGTGTGCCTAAAGAGAGTCACATGGAGAAAAAAACATTCTCTCAAGCTTTCACAGAGAGCAAACTCATCAATCAATGACCATGACTCATCCACATGGCTGACACTGACAAAGGTTATACAAACTGCAGTACAGGGTTTCAGGATAAATCCTAAGAGGATGTGACTCACCTTATCAGATACAAAAGTTACATTTCTTGTTATATAGGTCTTGCTTCATCTTGGTCTTAACCATCCAGCAGAAAGGTATAAAAACAAGGTATAAGGGGTGAAGCCATGTTGGTATGCTGGGCTGTAAAGGGCTCAGGTCAGCAACTTGTGACAGTGCCGGTTCTGCGAATGACCCAATACTATGATGGACTATTGGACTATATTGGAACATTTTGCTGAATTCATGCAACTACAACATTTAAATGACAATGGAATACCCTTCTCTGACAAAACTAAACAAAAAAGGGATACAAATGAATGACTTATTTTTTCCCATAATTTTATTGATAAACAAATAGCAATGAGACAGTTGCAAAACAAACCGGTAGGACAGTTTCAATAATAACACACTGCATACATTCTTCCTAGTGGTTAATTGCTGTACAAGATGTGGACTTGATATCCTATTTACAAACACCATTAGAACAAATCATTCTATTCATTAAAAGAATGTAACTATATATCTATCCAAACCACTTTGAATACACAGATACAATTGTCTGTGTACCCTTTTTTTGTTA
>NW_004524787.1:3247545-3248642 GCF_000260255.1 Octodon degus
CACATATATCCCTATGATAGGATGTTTTCAGATCCTCTGGGAAAATTCCCAGTAGAGGAATAGCTGGTTTAAATGGGATTTCCAGTCCAACTTTTCTAAAGAGTCTCCATACTGATTTCCATAACTGAATGACCATTTTGTTTCTGTATATTCAAAATAGTTAGGATAGATATACAGCTACATTCTATTAATTCAATGAAGAAGAGGATTTGTTCTTACAGTGTTTGTGGACAGGATGTCATGTCTGCGTCTTGTACAATGAATAACCAATGAGACAACGATGTGTAATGTATTTATTATTGAAACTGTCCGACTGATTGGTTTTGAAACTGTCTCATTGCTATTTTTTTCTCAATAAAATTATTGTTTTAAAAAAGGAAGTGAAGGAGGCATAAAATTTCTAACTTCAAATTATACTATAAAGCTACTGTGATTAAATCATTATGATATTGGCAAAAAAAAAGACCTGAAAATCAGTTGGACAGATGTGAAGATGCAGTCAGAACTACAAACACACTCAGCCTACCTATATTTGACAAAGGGATGAAAAATGTTCAATGGAAATAAGATAGCCTATTTCATAAATGGTGTTGGAAAAACTGGCTTTCCACATGCCAAAGAGTAAAATCAGACCGATGTCCATCACCATGCACTAAAGTAACGTTAAAATCGATCAGAAATCTAAATATTAAAACAAAAAAACACCAAATCTACTAGAGTAGAAATTAGGTAGAAATCTTGAAGACATAAAGGTAAGCAGAGATTTCAATAACAAAAAGCAAACTGCAAAGGAAACACTTCAACGAATAAACAACCAGGTACTCATCCTATGGAAGATTTTGCATATCAAAGCAAGTCACCAACAAAGTAAAAGAAATTC
Source organism: Octodon degus (assembly GCF_000260255.1). NCBI lineage: Eukaryota > Metazoa > Chordata > Mammalia > Rodentia > Octodontidae > Octodon > Octodon degus. The sequence goes on from NW_004524787.1 coordinate 3,248,426, forward strand.
CACTAATTTGGAAAAAATTTAGGCAATTCTCCCTGAAACAAAGACTTCTGTGTAGAACACGTAAACAAATGAACAAAATGAAATCCCCAAATTCAAAAACCCAATACAAAAATGGGTATCTGAACCTGTGAACTAAGCTACTGCACTGCAGATGGTAATTTGTAATAGTTGTTTCATGTTGGGAGTGCCTATCATTGTGGTATTCTGAATATGGGCG
>NW_004524787.1:3249837-3250555 GCF_000260255.1 Octodon degus
AAAAAAAAAATGGGTATCTGAGATAAATATGTACTTCTCAGATGCAGAAATACAAATTGCAAATAAATCCATGAAAAAATTTTGAACGTTTTTGGACATTTGAGATGAACATTAAAACAATACTGAGAATTCATGTCACCCAAAGTAAGAATGGCTATCATCAAAATAAACCAACAAATGCCAGAGGGGCTGTGGGGAAAAAGGAACCTTTCTCCACTATTGGTGGCAGTATAGACTGGTGCAACCACTACTGAAATCAGTGTGGAGATTCCTCAAAAAGCTAGGATTAGAGGTCCCATTCAACCCAGGTATTCCCCTTCTGGGTATTTTTTTCAGAAGAATTAAAAACACACCACAGCAATATATGTGCACCCATTTTTATAGTAGCACAACTTGTCAAAGTAAAATCTTGGAAATGACACAAATGCCTCAACTGAGGAATGGATAAAAAACATGGTATTTTTTATACAATGGAGTACTACTCAGCTATAAAGAAGGATAAACTTGCAACATTTATAGGGAAATGGATGCAACTTGAGTCCATACTTATAAGTGAAATAAACCAGTCTCACATGTGCAAACATCATATTGTCTCCCTAGTGTAAGAATCTGAAACAGTAAATAAGACCCAGATGGTACAATATATATTGTGAAATGGAAAGAAAATGTTGAAAAGGAAAAGGAAACTTGAATGGGAGAAAGGAGAACAGAAGAAAAT